>NC_048223.1:16985767-17028895 GCF_002007445.2 Ailuropoda melanoleuca | reverse complement strand
CTCCCACTCCCCCTGCTTGTGTTCCCTCTCTCGCTGGCTGTCTCTATCTCTGTCGAATAAAGAAATTAAAAAATCTTTAAAAAAATAAAATAAAATAAAATAAAATGTGGCTACCAGATAATTTTCAATTATATAAGTGGCTTATGCTATATTTTTATTCAATAGCCCTTCTCTGGACCTAACTTCCAGCTTATAAAAAATAAAAGAGATAGAGGAATAATTTAAGCAATTCCAGTAGGAAACAATCTGACAAAACCAGATAATGGAACATTAGCCTGGATTCTTCAAAAAATCAATACCCTAAAAAAAAAAAAATGGAGAGACTTTTCTTCAGTAAAAGACTCTAAAGAGACACAAAATTCAAATGCAATGTGCAAACCTCAATCCAATCCAGGATTAGAAGCAGCTATAAAAGGTATTTTGTACATATTTGGGGAAATTTGAATATGGAATGAGCATTTCAGAGTGAAAGACATGGCAGAAAATGTTGTTTAAATTGGTAATCATTTCATTCTGCTATTGCTTCTCTGTATCTTATTTAAAAACACCTAAGCTGCCTGACCTGTAGTTATTTCGTGTCTGTATAAAGGATTGGTTGACAGAGTAGAAAGAACTAGCCTCCAGGTACCTTCAAATATGTAACCTTAAGTGAACATTTGTTCTTGAATAAATGGGAATGCAAAGGCTAAAGAAAGTTTTTAAAAGACGATAGTTGTCCAAAAAAATCAAATAATTTTAAAGATAATTAGTGCTATGAAGAAAAAGTACAAGGTATGTGAGACTATATAATGGGGGGGGTGCATTCAGGAAACAGCTTCCTGAGCTGTTGGCACTTAATCTGGGACTAGAAAGATGAACAGGTTTTGGCTACAAAAAGAGTAGGGGAAGAGTCTTCAAAGCAGAGGAGAGAGTAAATGTGAAGGCCTCCTGGTGGAGAGAAATTGGACGGGTTAGGAACAAAGACAAAGCCATTCGGAGAACCAAGAGGGATGGTGAGTGATGGAGGATGAGGACAAACAGAATCCATCTAGCAGTGCCATTCCTCTGCCCCTTTTTCTCCACTTGCACTCCTCCGCCAATTCTCTCTGACAAAGAATTTGAACTGACTTTACAAAATTAATCAGATGATGAAAATGGAAACAATAAAGAGGTTTTTTTTTTTAAAGATTTTATTTATTTATTTGACAGAGAGAGCATAAGCAGGTGGAGCAGAAGAGGGAGAGGGAGAAGCAGGCTCCCTGCTGAGCGGAAAGCCTGAGGTGGGGCTCCATCCCAGGACCCTGGTATCATGACCTGAGCTAAAGGCGGATGCTTAACCAACTGAGCCACCAGGGCAATAGTTATTAAAAGGAGCAAAAAAACAGTACTTGGAATTAGTAAATTGAACTTCAAATGAATTTTCAGTTTAGCTTTGAAATTGCAGCAACTAAACCCCAAAAGTAAATTTGTTATTTACATAGTTCCCATTGTCCGGTAAAGAAAAATAGACTAATTAGTATAGGGGGGAAAAAACCCAATATTTTCCCTAGACAAACTTTAAGGTGGGATTTTTTCCCTTTGAATCTTTGTAGAAAAGATATTTTCATGTTAAATAGGCATCATGAGCAGAGTTTTTCTATAGAGTTAAGTAAATGATTCAGCAAATATGGTGCCTACCAGTTGGGATTGATTCAATAGCATGCTTAGAGCATCCTCTGTTTTTCTAGCTACTTGATCTCCATCTAACTTCCCTCTTTAGGTGACTTTTTCCAGTTCTGTCGCTTTAAATATCAGTATGCTGATAAAGCTAATTTTTTTTCCTCTCAAACCCTTACTCAGCCCCTGAGCTCATATATCCAAAATCTATGTGACTTTTATACTTGAGCATATAATAATAACTTTAAAAGCTACCACTGGAGGGAGCTAAGATGGTGGCATAGTAGGAGGACCCAAGGCTTGCCTCATCTCTTAAACACAGCTAAATAAAATCAAATCATTCCGAATACCCAAGAAATCGACCTGAGGACTGACAGAACAAACTGCACAGCTAGAGGGAGAAAAAAACACCAAATCAAGGAAGGTAGGAAATTCAGAGACATGGTTTGGGGGAGAAATGGATCCTGGGTGCTGCAGTGGGGAGGAAGCCCTGGTTATGGTGAGAGGCAAGAGAGAGTGGAGTGCACAGGGACATGCACAAGGAGAACACCTCCCCAGAGCCACTGGCTGGGAAAATGAGTGGGGCTGATTTTCACGAATTTTTGCAACCAGTGGTGCTCAAAGACTGGAGTTTTAGGGGTCCATGGGCTTGACTGGAAGAAAAGGTTTATTTGAGGAAATAATAGCTGAAAACTTCCCTAATCTGGGGAAAGAAACAGATATTTATATCGAGGAGGCACAGGGAA
This sequence comes from Ailuropoda melanoleuca, assembly GCF_002007445.2. NCBI lineage: Eukaryota > Metazoa > Chordata > Mammalia > Carnivora > Ursidae > Ailuropoda > Ailuropoda melanoleuca. Next base: position 17,026,514 of record NC_048223.1, on the reverse strand, counting down.
CTCCCATCAAAATCAACAAAAGCAGGCCAACACCAAGACATATTGTAGTTAAATTTGCAAAATACAGTGATAAAAAACAAATCCTAAAAGCAGAGAGACAAAACAAGTCCCTAACTAACCCACAAGGCTAGCTACAGATTTCTCCACAGAAACGTGGCAAGCCAGAAATGAGTGGCATGATATATTCAACATGCTGAATGGGAAAAATCTTAGCCAAGAATACTCTATCCAGTGAGGCTGTCATTCAGAATAAAGGGAGAGATAAAGAGTTTCCTAGACAACCAAAAACTAAAGGAGTACGTGAGCCCTACAAGAAATATTAAAGGGGACCCTTTGAGTGGTAAGGAAAGAGCAAAAGTGACAAAGACCAGAAAGGACCAGAGAAAATCTCTGGAAACAATAACAAAACAAGTAATAAAATGGCACTAAATACATATCTATCAATAATTACTCTGAATGTAAATGGTCTAAACACTCCAATCAAAAGGCATAGGGTGTCAGAATGGATTAAAAACAAGGGGTGTCTGGGTGGCTCAGCCATTAAGCATCTGCCTTCAGATCAGGTCATGATCCCAGGGTCCTGGGATCGAGCCCTGCATCGGGTTCCCTGCTTGGTGGGAAGCCTGCTTCTCCCTCTCACACTCCCCTTGCTTGTGTTCCCTCTCTTGCTGTCTCTCTCTGTCAAATAAATAAATAAAATCTTAAAAAAAAAGCAACCAAAAAACCAAGACCCATCTATATGCTGCCTACAAGAGACTCAGGTTAGCCCTAAAGACACCTGCAAATTGAAAGTGAGGGGATAGAGAAACATCTATCATGCAAATGGACATCAAAAGAAAGACAAACTAGATTTTAAACCAAAGACTGTAATAAGAGATGAAGAAGGGCACTATATCATAATAAAGGGGACTATCCAATAAAAAGATCTAACAATTGTAAATATTTATGCCCCAACTTGGAAGCATCCAAATATATACAACAATAACAAACATAAAGGAACTCTTTGATAATAATACAATAATAGTAGGGGACTTTCACACTCCACTTACAGCAATGGACAGATCATCTAAGCATAAATAAGGAAACAATGGCTGTGATTGACACACTGGACCAGATGGACTTAAGAGATATACTCAGAACATTTCATCCCAAAGAAGCAGAATATACATTTTTTTCAAGTGTACATGCACATGGCACATTCTCCAGAATAATCACACACTAGGTCACAAATCAGGCCTCAACAAGTACAAAAGGATTGAGATCATATCATGCATATTTTCTGACCACAATGCTATGAGACTTGAAGTCAACCACAAAAAAAAATTTGGAAAGAACACAAGTACATGGAAGTTAAACAACATGCTGCTAAAAAATGAATGGGTCAACCAGGAAGTTAAAGAAGAATTTAAAAAATACATGGAAACAAATGAAAATGAAAACACGACAGTCGAAAACCTTTGGGAGGCAGCAAAGGTGGTTCTAAGAGGGAAACTGCAATACATGCCTACCTCACAAAGCAAGAAAAATACCAAATAATCTAACCTTTGACCTAAAAGATCTGGAAAAAGAACAACAAATGAAGCTTAAATCCAGGAGAAGAAGGGAAATAATAAAGATTAGAGCAAAAATAAATAATATAGAAACTAAGTAAACAGTAGAACAGATCAATGAAACCAGGGGTTCATTCTTTGAAAAAATTAACAAAATTGATAAACCCCTAGCCAGACTTATCAAAAAGAAAAGAGAAAGGACCCAAATAAATAAAATCACAAATGAGAAAGGAGAAATAGCAACCAATATGACAGAACTACAAACAATTATAAGAGAATATTATGAAAAATTATATGCCAACAAATCAAACAATCTGGAAGAAACTGATTAATTCCTAGAAACATATGAACTACCAAAACTGAAACAGGAAGAAATAGAAAACTTAAACAGACTGATAACCAGCAAAGAAACTAAACCTGTAATCAAAAATCTCCCAACAAACAAAAGTCCAGGGCCATATGGCTTCAAAGGGGAATTCCACCACACATTTAAAGAAGAGTTAATGCCTATTCTACTCAAACTGTTCCAAAAAATAGAAATGGAAGGAAAACTTCCAAACTCATTCTATGAGGCCAGCATTACCCTGATTCCAAAACCAGACAAAGACTCCACTAAAAAAGAACTACAGGCCAATATCCCTGTTGAACATGAATGCAAAAATTCTCAACAAAATACTAGCACATCGTATCCAATAGTTCATTAAAAGAATCATTCACCACTATCAAGAGAATTTATTCCTGAGCCTTAAGGGTGGTTCAATATTCACAAATCAATCAAGGTGATACATCAAATTAACAAAAGAAAGTCTGGAAACATTTGATCTTCTCAATAGATGCCAAAGAAGCATTTGATAAAGTACAACATCCATTCATGGTAAGAGTCCTCAACAAAGTAGGGATAGAGGGAACATATCTCAACATCATAAAGGCCATAGACAAGAAAGCTATAGCTAATAGCATCCTCCATGGGGAAAACCTAAGAGTTTTTACTCTATGGTTGGGAAAAAGACAGGGATGTCCATTCTCACCACTGTTATTTTTTTTTTAAGATTTTATTTATTTATTTAAGAGGGAGAGAGAGAATACAAGCGGGTGGGAGTGGCAGACGCAGAGGGAGAAGCAAACTCCCCACTGAGCAGGGAGCCCAACGTGGGGATTGATTCCAGGACCCTGGGTTCATGGCCTGAGCCGAAGGCAGACGCTTAACCAACTGAGTTACCCAGGTGTCCCTCACCACTGTTATTTAATAGTACTGGAAGTCCTAGCCTCAGCAATCAGACACACACAAAAATAAAATGCATCCAAATCAGAGAGGAAGAAGTCAAACTTTCACTATTTTTCAGACAACATGATACTCAATATAGAAAACCCAAAAGACTCCATCAAAAAAAAAATTGCTAGAACTGATACACAAATTCAGTAAAGTCACAGGATACAAAATCAACATATAAAAATCTGTTGTGTTTCTCTACTCCAATAATGAGGCAGCAAAAAGAGAAATCAAGGAATCAATCCCATTTACAATTGTACCAAAAACCATAATATATCTAGGAATAAACCTAACCAAAGAGGTAAAAGATCTGTACTCTGAAAACTATAAAACACTGATGAAAGAAATTGAAGATGATACAAACAAATTAAAACATTCCATACTCATGGATTGGCAGAACAAGTATTGTTAAAATGTCTGTACTACCCAAAGCAATCTACACATTTAGTGCAATCCCTATCAAAATACCATCAGCATTTTTCACAGAACTAGAAAAAACATTCCTAAAATTTTTATGGAACCACAAAAGACCCCAAACAGCCAAAGCAATCTTGAAAAAGAAAAGCAAAGCTGGAAGCATCACAATTCCAGACTTCAAGCTATATTACAAAGCTGAAGTCATTAGTATGGTACTGTTACAAAAACAGACACATAGATCAATGGAACAAAATAGAATACCCAGAAATGGACCCACAACTATATGGTCAATTAGTCTTTGACATCGTGGAAAAGAATATCCAATGGAAAAAAGTCTCTTCAACAAATGGCATTGGGAAAACTAGACAACAACATGAAGAAGAATGAAACTGGACCACTTTCTTATACCAAACTCAAAATGGATGAAAGACCTAAATGTGAGAAAGGAAACCACCAAAATCTTAGAGGAGAAGACAGGCAGTGACCTCTTTGAAATCAGTGGTAGCAACTTCTTACTAGATATGTCTCCTAAGGCAAGGGAAACAAAAAAATTAAACTATTAGGGCTTCATCAAGATAAAAAGTTCCTGCACAGTGGAGGAAACAATCAACAAAACTAAAAGGCAGCCTACAGAATGGGAGAAGATATTTGCAAATGACATATCTGATAAAGGGTTAATATCCAATAAGATATATAAAGAGTTTATAAACTGAACATCCAAAGAAACAAATAACTCAAATAATTAAGAAGTGGGCAGAAGACATGAAGAGACATTTTTTCAAAGAAGACATCCGGATGGCTAATAGACACATCAAAAGATGCTCAACATCACTCATCATCAGGGAAATACAGATCAAACCACGATGAGACAGCACCTCACACCTGTCAGAATGGCTAAAATCAACAACACAGGAAACAACAGGTGTTGGCAAGGATGCGGAGAAAGGGGAACCCTCTTACACTGTTGGTGGGAATGCAAACTGGTGCAGCCACTGTGGAAAACAGTATGGAGTTTCCTTAAAAAGTTAAAAATAGAATTACCCTACAATCCCCAATTGTACTACTAGGTATTTGCCCAAAGGATACATGCACCCCAATGTTTATAGCAGCATTATCAACAATAGCCAATTATGGAAAGAGTCCAAATGTCCATCAACTGATGAATGGATAAAGAAAAAGTGGTATAGGGACACCTGTGAGGCTCGGTTGGTTAAGCGTTGAACTCTTGGTTTCGGCTCAGATCATGATCATGGGGTCATGAGATCAAGCCCCACATGGGGCTCTGAGAGCATGGAGTCTGCTTGAGATTCTCTCCCCCACCCCGCCCTGTCCCTACTTGTGCTCTCTCTAAAACAAATTAATAAAATCTTTTAAAAAAGTGATTCTCTCTTGCACACACACACACACACACACACACACACAGAGGAATATTACTCAGCCATAAAAGAGAATGAAAGCTTGCCATTTGCAACAACATGGATGGAGCTAGAGAGTATAACATTAAGTGAAATAAGTCAGTCAGAGAAAGACAAATACCATGTGATTTCAGTCATATGTGGAATTTAAGAAATAAAACTAATGAACATAGAGGAAAAAAAGGCAAACCAGGAAACAGACTCTTAATCATAGAGAACAAACTGAGGGTTACTGGGGGGCGGGGCTCGGTCAAATGGGGAATGGGTATTAAGGAGGGCATTTGTGATGAGCACTGGGTGTTGCTCGTAAGTGATGAATCACTAAATTCTACCCCTGAAACTAATATTACACTGTATGTTAACTAACTGGAATTTAAATAAAAACTTGAAAAAGAAAAAGAAATAAAAGCTACCACTTGTATAGGGCTTAAAATGTACCAGATATTAATTCATTTAAATTGCCCATGAATGCCACAAAGTAGATACCTTTATAACCTCATTTTTCAGATGATAAAATGGAGGCACAGAGAGGTAAATAACTTACCTAAGATCACATTCTCAATAAGTCAAAAGTAGTAAATGAGAAACACAAAGATATTGATGTGTTCAACAAGCACACATGCTAGTTTTTGAGTTCACAGCAATACTTGACCAGGCAGTAAGTTATCAGTGGTCTGTTCATTAGTGATTTTATTTTATAATTATTGCTTTCATGTTCAACACTGTAACTTTGGACATTAGAGAATAAACACACGAGGGGCGCCTGGGTGGCTCAGTTGTTAAGCGTCTGCCTTCGTCTCAGGGCGTGATCCCAACATTCGGGATTGAGCCCCACATCAGGCTCCTCTGCTGGGAGCCTGCTTCTTCCTCTCCCACTCCCCCTGCTTGTGTTCCCTTTCTTGCTATCTCTCTCTCTCTCGGTCAAATAAATAAATCTTTAAAAAAAAAAAAAAAAAGAAAAGAAACACATGAGAAATGAAGATTCTTTGTACTAATTTTATAACATGACTGGATTAAATGAGATAATACCAACATATATTAGGATTTTTACACATATTAAATGTTCAAATGTGTGTATATATCCATGTGAAAGACTATATACTAATGTTAACAGAGAGTCTCTCATTGGTGTTTATTTTTTAAAGTGAAAATTTTAAATGCTAATTTTCTATATGTATTACTCTTTCTTCTTACTCACAGTTAATACATTTTATTGTAGAAATGTGAGAAAATATAAAAAGGGTATAGATGCATAATTCTGCCAATACTTTAGTATGTATCTAGTCTTCCACATTGTTTTTAATGCCCATTGGTTCATATTTATTTTTCACAAAAATGGGATCATACTGTACATATAGATAGACCAATGAAAAATCCAGCCAGTTTTGAAAACTGAGATATATATATGTATATATACATATACATATATACATATGTTATAATCAGATGGAAGAGTTTATGAGTATATAGAAGGCTACACACACACACACACACACATTCTATTGGCCAATATTTTTATGAATATTTGACCAAGATAACTTGTTATTTCTGAAGTAATTTCAGACACTGCAGGCTCACCCAACAAACTTCTCCCTTGCCTACCTCTTGCACAGAGGCTGTGAAAGCTAAGTATTTATTTTCCCAGTCTCCCTTGCACTAGGAGTGGCCATGGGATTTTTTGCCCAACAAAATGTAAGGAGAAATCTGCTGGCACTACCTCTTCCTCTTTGACCTTCCAGCCTCGATCGCAGATGGGATCCCCAGAACTACAGTATTTATAATATGATCATGACCCAAGAGACAAGAGGGAAAGGCAAAAGAATCGGTAATGCTGGTCCTGATATGCTCAAGGCTCTGAACCAGTGTCAAGGGCCCCAACCTCCAAATTTCATATTACATGGGAAAAATAAACATTTGGTTAACCAGCTGTTGGTTGAATTTTCTGTTACTTATAACCAAAGGTCTTCTTTAACTGATAAAATCCTGTAAAAAGCTAAATAATTCATCTTGCTCTGGAATTTTAAAGTCACTTAATTCCAGGGGACATCACTGTTCAGAGTTTGCAATTACACTGAAGATGACTTTTATATTACAGTCTGACCTTTATAGGTCTCTTGTTTGTAGCAGGTGGGTATGCCCATGTGGCTTAAAAAATAAAACTAAACTCATGGCCTTTAGTTCATGTGTTTCTAGCAGCTGAATGTGGTTTGCCTGAAGAAATGAAAATTCCCCTAAAATGTTAATTGATTCAGTTTGACAGTGCTTGCCTTATTATAAGTCAATATCGTGATGTTTCTGTGAACTAGTGATAAAGACGGTGGTATAGGGAAGAATCTGGTAGTTATGGTATAGATATGGTTGTTTTGAATGTTTTGCTTTGTTTTTAATGGAACTCAGGAAGATTGAGACTTCTTTCTTTTTGGTATGCCTCTGTGTCGTGGGGATGGACAACGTAACACCAGTATTATGGGCTAATCCTAATCCTAATAAGGTAATATTAGACTTCATATATATAGGAGAGATCTGATTTAACTTACATGTTTTAAGTTTTTTATTTTAATTCCAGTATAGTTAACATATAGCATTATATTAGTTTCAGGTGTACAATATAGTCACTCAACAATTCTATATATTACTCAGTGCTCATCAAGATAAGCATACTATTAATCTCCTTTGCCTATTTTACCCATCCCCGCAACCACCTCCCTTCTGATAACCATCAGTTCGTTCTCTATAGTTAAGAGTCTCTTTAACCTGTATGTTTTAATTATCTATTTCTATATAAGAAATTATCTCAAAACATACTGGTTTAAAATAAGAATTTACTATCTCTTATGGTTTCTGTGGATCTGGAATTCAAACAGGGAGAGCTCATCTCTACATTGTCTGGGGTCTCAGCCAAAGACTTGAAGGCTGGGGGTGAAGTCATCTGAAGGCTCTTTAACTCACATGAGTCTGGAAGTGGGTGCTGGCTGTGATGGAAATTTTCAGCTGTAATACCCACTCATAGCCTCTCCATGTGACCTGGGCTTCCTCACACATAGTAGATAGTTTCCAAGGTCAGACCTCCAGAGAGAGAACCAAGGGGAAGTTGTGTTGCCCTTTATAATCTAGCCTCAATGACACAATGTCACATCTGCCACCTTATACTGGGTGAGGCAGTTACAAAGTTCCACCCAGGTTCAAGGGAGAATATAACAGACCCCATAGCCTACCCATACACCTCTCAATGGAAGCATATCAGGTCATATTACAAGACCAAGCGGGGTGGAGTATATATACTACATTGCGGTAAGGATCTCTGGAAAATGCAATCTGCCATATTATACTATTATCCCACCTCATTAATAAGCAGCCATGCCACAAGTGTTTTGATGATATTGACAATGTCCAGAGATATTTTTTATTGTCCTAATGCGGTGGTGGGGTTGCTACTGGCATCTAGCGGTTAGAGGCCAGGGACATTGCTGAACACCCTACAATGTACACACATGCACAGAATTAGCCCCAACACAGGTTGAGAAATCCTGACCTACAGTAGTAACACTCTACACGTATTCAGAATAATTAGACAGAAGGTAGAGGGACCTATAGAAGACATCAAAATCCTGAAGTCTTCCAACTGAAACATTTACTTTGATATTTGATGTTCTGTACTATTTATGGTCTACAAACAGCAAAGTTCATTACTTAGGCAAATCTTGATTCCAAATGTGATACATTGAATATCAACTCTCAGTGAACACGAATAAATGGAAGGACCCCCTGTTTTTGGACCAGAAGAATTAATTTTGTTAAAATACCCATACTACCTGAAGTCAGCTATAGATTCAATGCAATTCTTATCAAAATTCCAATGAGATTTTTCACAGAAATAGAAAAAAATTCTAAAATTCGTATGGAACCACAAAAGACTCTAAATAGCCAAAGCAATTCTGAGAAAAAAGAACAAAGCTGGTGGCATAAACTTCCTGATTTCAAATTATACTGCAAAGCCATAGTAACAAAAACAGTATTGTACTGGCATAAAATAGATAACATACCAATGGAACAGAATAGAGAACCCAGGAATTAACCCATGCATATATGGTTAACTAATATTTGACAAAGGAGCCAAAAGACTCAATAGGGAAAGGATTGTTTTGTCAATAAATAATAATGGAAAAAACAGGATAAGCACATGCAGAATGAAATTGCACACCTATCTTACACCACTCACAAAACTAACCTGAAGTGGATTAAAGACTTCAACATAGATCGGAAACCAGAAAACTCCTAGAAGAAAACATAGAGGAAAAACTCATCTGCATTGATCTTTGCAATGGTTTTTTGGATATGGCAAAATTACAAGCAACAAAAGCAAAAATGAGCAAGTGGGACTACATCAAACTAAAAAGCTCCTGCACAGCAGAAGATAAATCAGCAAAATGAAAAGGCAACCTAAAGAATTGGAGAAAATACTTACAAATCATGTATCTGTAAGGGATAAATATAAAAAATATCAAAATATATAAAGAACTCATAAGATTCAACAGCAAAAACAAACAATCCATTTACAAAATGGTCAGAGGGACTAAATGGACATTTTCCAAAACACACTGATGACCAACATACATGAAAAGGTACTCAGCATCACCAGTCATCAGGGAAATGCAAATCAAAACCACAATGAGCTATCACGTCATACCTATTAAAATGGCTATCATAAAAAAGTCAAGAGATGAAAAGTATCGGTGAGGATATGTAGGAAAGGAAACCCTTGTTCACTTTGGTGGGAATGTAAATTGATCACAGTAAAGCTGCTATGGAAAACAGTGTGGAGGTTCCACAGAAACAAAACAAAACAAAACAAAAAACTACCATGTGATCCAACAATCCCACTTCTGAGTATATATCCAATAGAAATGAAATCAAGGGGGCGCCTGGGTGGCACAGCGGTTAAGCGTCTGCCTTTGGCTCAGGACGTGATCCTGGCGTAAGGGGATTGAGCCCCACATCAGGCTCCTCCTCTATGAGCCTGCTTCTTCCTCTCCCACTCCCCCTGCTTGGGTTCCCTCCTCTCGCTGGCTGTCTCTATTTCTGTCGAATAAATAAATTTAAAAAAAAATCTTAAAAAAAAAAAAAGAAATGAAATCAGGATCTCAAAGAGATAGGTGCACTCCCATATTCACTGAAGTATTATTCACCATAGACAAGATATAGAAACAACCTAAAGATCCATAAACGAATGGATAAAGAAATATGGTGTAATATACAACCGAATATTATACAGCCATGAAAAAGAAGGAAATCATGCCATTTGTGACAATATTGATAGACCTTGAAGGCATTATGCTAAATGAAGTAAGTCAGAGAAAGACTAGTACTGTATTATATCACTTATTTGTGGGGTCTAACGAAGCTGAACTCCTAAAAAAAAAAATAGAGTATGGGGTGTTTAGCAGGGGTGGGGTGATAGGGGAAGTAGACAGGTGTTGGTCAAAGGATACACTCTTGGTTATAAGATGAATAAGTTTTGGGAAGCTAATGTACAATACAGTGATTCAATACTGTATTATGTACTAGAAGTTAAGAGAATAGATATTAAATTTTTTCACCACAAAAGAAATGGTATTTACACAAGGTGATGGAAGTGTTAGCTGACATCATGGAGCTATTCATTTAGAATATGTATCAAATTGGGGCGCCAGGGTGGCTCAGTCGGTTACCCATCCAACTCTTGATTTCAGCTCAGGTCATGAACTAAGGGTCCAAAGATCCAGCCCTGTGGCAGGGTCCACACTCAGCAGGGAGTCTGCTGCTTTCCTGCTGCCCCTTCCCCCACGCACATGCATGTGCATGCCCACATGCTCTTTTTCTCTAAAATAAATAAATCTTAAAAAAAAGAATATGTATCAAATCATCACCTTAAACTTACACAATGTTGTATGTCAAATATACCTCAATAAAGCTGGACATAAAGAAAAAACTCACAGTGAATAAATTTGTTAAATATATATTCCATGATTTTACCTATCTTTATACCTCTACACTTAAAGGGCATTTTTGTCACGGACTTATTACCTGTTGTATGAGTGCTTTATTTGTGGCACTACTTGATGAGGTTGTGGGATATCGGTGAGGTTCGGTGGGGTGGAGTCTAGAGCCAACGACCAAGAAAGAATTCTTGAGATGTCTTTGGTGCAAAATGGTGGTTTATTAAAGCAGGGGAACAGGACCCGTGGGCAGAAAGAGCTGCACCGGGGTCATGAGGAGTGGCCCATTATATACCCTCAAGTTGGGAGGAGGTTAGGATAGTGTAAGTCTCTAAGGAATTTTGGAAGCAAGGTTACCAGGACCTTGAGAGGGCTAGCTATTGGTGGGAAAAGGTCATTTATTACCATCTAATAAAACCTTAGTCATGAGACCCTTCAGATGTATATCGGTGGCCCATGTGCTTGGGGGATGATTGCCAACAGGTATTGGGGGGGGGGTAGAGATAAAGGAAGTTTCCAAAGGAAATTTATACATTAAAGCAGACTTACAGGATCTTGCGGGAGGGGGTCAGGCTAGGATTGCCTTTTGCCCTTAGCAAAGTATTAACATCGAGGCAGTTGAGTTCCTAGAGGAATGTCACTCTGCCTGTTTCAAGGACTTGTCAACGGGCTGTAGGTGGTAAGGAAATTTCAAAATTTTTCTTCTGCCTTTGTTTCCCACATCACTACTTGTTAGACTATTGGTCTTAAAAAATGTTTTTGTTAGGTTTTGACCATCCTCTCCCTCCTCTTTAAATCGAAGCTCAAAGGAAATCAACAATTTTAATGTTGGGCATGAAGAGATATAATTTCCTTAAGAACCCTAGGACAACTCTTGTCTTTTATTAAGTATCATACATCCTACATAAGCCTGGCTTTGCTGCTCTTCGTTTTTCCTATTGGTCATTCACTAAGCATGAAAAGACATCTAATTTTAAAGAGCCGGCTCTCTAATGAAGATGAAACTGGCAGTTTCCCCCCTCCTCTCCACAGAATGCCCTGCTGGCTGCACACAGAGCAATTACAACTCACCAGTCAGCCCTTTTCCAGGCGATAGCATCAGCAATTTAGCTCAGGGCTTCTTTTTTGATGAACAATAGCAGAAATAATGGCCTAATTCACTTAAAAAAAACAAAACCCAAAAAACAAAATAAAAAAACATCCCTGTTGTTTTCTCCAAAACAGTATTAACCCAAGTCCTTCCTAAATAAACCAAAGCCACCCCATTATGCATTTTAACACTATGATGATTTTTAACAATATCAAAGTGAAAGATATTCATTAGAAAAATATTTAAAACTGAAAAATTAATGTGAGCTCAGAGGATAACACATTCTGATCTAATTTCCTATGTTTTAAATATATTTTCAAGGTCTTTATGGATCCCAGGAGAGTCACCTTTGTCTTTCAGTGCTAGTCCTAACACAAGTTGACATCTCCTCAAGCCTTTAATGTAATTTGAAGGAAGATGCTTGAAATACCCTGTTACTGGAACAGAGCAGCCATGTTGATTTCAACGTCAAGAACAATGAATTATCTCATTCCTTAGAATGCATTTCTGAACTTCTCTGGGGTTCACTTTATTTTCCCACCCCCACCCATCGGAAATAATCATGTTAAAGAAAATAGAAAAAACATCTTTTAATATTTTCTCCTAATTAAAATAGTAACTATAGAGATTTACGCAATAGAAAACCCCTTTTCACCCTGGGGGCTGGGGAAAGGGTGAAAAGATCTTTATGAACAGAATTCCACTAGAGGGCAGTGCATCCCAGTGGAGGATCGCGGCCAATGTTCGCAGAATTTTGGGTTGGTGAGGATTGGGTAGCAAACGCGAAAAATGCTTGTGATATAACGTTAAGTGAAAAAAAATTAGAACCCAGATTCTCTGTAAAAGATATGCATGTTTGTGGACAAGAATCTCATAGTAGTTAAGAATTTAATCTTGATCTTAGTCGTTCTTAGTCAGATCTTGGATTCATCCCTATCTCCACCACTCACTGGCTACGTGTCCTTGAATCAGTTGCTTAAAAACCTCTGAGCCTCAGTTTCTTTGTCTGCAAAATGGAGACAATTACAGACGTCACATAGGCTGTTGTGAGCATTAAAAGTAAACCCATATGTAAAATGTCCGGTGTAGCGCCAAGCATATAGTATTGCTCAGCAAAAAATAGCAGGATGATGATGATAATGACAAACAAAACAAAACAAAAAAACCGAAAAAGGAGCATAGGAAAATTAGAATAAATTAAATTATTGGACTAGTCATTTGTAGGTTTGTTAAATCATTTTCTCGCTGAAATTTACATTGGAGAGTTTGTGGTAAAATGTATTTTTAATTGGCTTTTAATGAAATTCTCTTTCATAAGTGTTCTATTTTTTTTGTAGTACCTCATCTTCAGCACTTTTAAACTTAAGAGAGAAAAATTTTCAAGTTGCTACAAAATGTTATTTTTGTCATTTTAATATCAAGAATGTCATTATCACATTTGTTATTTTCATTTCCTAACTGAATAATCTGTCAACATGCCAAGAAAAAATGGAATATACAAATAATTTGTCATTTAATATTTTAAAATATTAAATTTAAATGTTTTAAATTTAAATTTATTCCTCATGAGCTATGTAGCCTCAGGCATGGATTATATAGTATATTTCTCTTAGAACTCTCAGTATAAAAAAAGTTTTATCTGATGAAAAATAGAAATAGTTAATAAATTGTTACATATGCCAATTGCCATTACAAAACGATTTTTAAATATGAGTTCCAGTATTCATTTAGGAGTTCCTTTGCAAAGTAACTGTGTATTACGGAGGCAAACAGGGCAGAGTGACTTAAGGCTAAAATATTCCATCACTGACAATGAAAGGTCATTCAGAAATAAAGATTTAATGCCACTGAAATGATAGTGTGAGTCAAACTGGAAATATTTAATTTATAAAACTTTGATTTATATTGTTCACTCTGTTCTTAGCCTTTTAAAAGTAGCTGACTCACCACTCGTCATGAGAAAAGGATAAAAAAAAAAGCCAGCCCTGGGCAATAGCTGCTATCTCAGGCATTTGCCTGAATTATAACCAGCATGCCTACATCATGACCACCACCAATGTCACCAAGATGACCACCGACTCCACCATCGCCATTACTTCCTCTGCCTTGATCACTGTACACTTTTTTCATTTCCCTACCTATCTGATCCTACCTGGTCAGTTAATAGAGGGGAAGAAAATTGCTTAGGGATTTCCTGTACCTTATTGTATCGTGACCTCAGGTGCAAATGAGAATACATTCTTACAAAATTAAAGGTGGCAGGTACATCCCACCATATCTAAACCAGGGAAGATTCTTGGAACATCAGGTCATGATGACTACTAGGAAATATCTTCAGACCAGGAAGCTCAGTGACCGCCCTCCCATCCACCTGCCAATCACAAGGGGGCTCTGATGGATCCCAAGGCAAGTTCTCATCAGTAGTGTGTACTTCAGAAAACAGGGCTTCCATAAGTATCAAAATGAACGTGAAAATCAATGTGTATATGGGGCGCCTGGGTGGCACAGCGGTTAAGCATCTGCCTTCGGCTCAGGGCGTGATCCCGGTGTTATGGGATCGAGCCACATCAGGCTCCTCTGCTATGAGCCTGCTTCTTCCTCTCCCACTCCCCCTGCTTGTGTTCCCTCTCTCGCTGGCTGTCTCTATCTCTGTCAAATAAATAAAAAAAAGAAAATAAATGTGTATAAAATATGACAGCAGCTTCAATTTAATTACCCTTTGATCCCTGCCCTTCCAGGCCCGTGGATGACCTGGTTTGCAAGAACATTAATATGCTGAATTACGGGATTCTGTTCAACATTCTGGATCTGACAGTTATCATATACAATGGCTCCTAAACCCAGCTGATAATAAGAACCGCGTGAGAAAGGTTAATTTTTTTGTTTTTGTAAAACAATTCCAGAGGCTTCCAATTCTATAAATTTTACAAGCTCCCCCAGGTGATCTGATGATTCTCTAGGCTTGAGAACCACAGGACAGAGATGATAATCTCATCTTTTCACCAATCCTGGCACCACGAAACTCCCTGATCTGAGTATACTTCGGCTGATGACGATAGGCCCGCTGTGGGGCCAGACCAGGAAATAGGTCCTGGAGGGTCTGAGGTTGAATCCTTGGCTTCTCCCTGCTCAGCTATGGCCCCATGAGGCAGAAAACTCAATCTAAACCAGATGATGGGGCACCTGGCTGGCTCAGTCGGAAAAGCATGCAACTCTTGATCTTGGGGCTGTGAGTTTGAACACTGGGTGTAGAGATTACTAAAAAAAAATTTTAACAAGTGAATAAACACATACATACATACATACATACATACATACATACAATAGATGACGCTGTGAGTCCACCAGGCCCTGGGACATTGTTGGCACAAGAACTCTTTAGTCATCCAGCTACAATTTTCAGCTGACCAAGAAGATGCTATAGGTCTTATTAGAGCTCCAGAGCTCTGCTCAGGAAGCCCAAGGTCAAGGCGTCAAAAGGTCTCTAGGACTATCTGCTCTGCGTCAGAGCCTGGGAGACTCTCATCCACAAACCACCTTAGATGACTCCATCTAAGACTATAACCACTGGGGCACCTGACTGGCTCAGTTGGTGGAATGTGCAACCTTCGATCTCCAGGGCATAGGTTTGAGCCCCATGTTGGGTGTAGATATTACTTTAAAAAAATAAAATAAAATAAAATAATAAAAAAAATAACCATAGTCATCAGAGACCTTAAGAGTTCAGAATAGGCCAAGGTGATGTGAAGATCTAATACATCCTTTTCCAACTCTAAATCTTTTTTTTTTTAGATTTTATTTATTTATTTGACACAGAGAGAGAGAGATAGCACAAGCAGGGCAAGTGGGAGAAGCAGACGTCCTGCCAGGCAGGGAGCCCGATGCGGGGCTCAATGTGGGGCTTGATCCCAGGACCCTGGGATCATGACCTGAGTTGAAGGCAGATGCTTAACCAACTGAGCCCCCAACTCTAAATCTAAATGTGGACATTCTGGCAATGGACTTCACTTCAGACGGCTCCCCTCCCCCAAGCAAAAACACAACCCTATTTGTGACTATCCTAATTTAAAAAATTTAAAAAAAAAAGGTATGTTCCCTCTCCACCACTGCCCTCCTCCAACATATGTACCAGCTACTGCCTCTTTGATCATCAAGGAAATCATGTCTCTCCATAGAATAGCCAACCACACAATCTCTAACTCTAGTAGCTTCTCTGTATTTTTATTTTGTAGAATGCTACTCAAAGATCCCCGCCCCCCAAAATTCCATCTGCCTTCCCTGCCTTCCTAGACCATTTATCTGATAGAGCACAAAATTTGGGTTCAGAGGTTCTCCACTTCTGCAGCTGCTGAGACAGCACTCCTAACTGTTAAAGGCGGATCTAGTTAACATAACAATTCCATATAATTCCCAGCAACCTCTACCCAGAACAACAATTTACCTTCGACAACAATTAGGAGCCAGTCTGTACCGGCTATGACTATAACCCGACTAAAGACTAGAGGACCTCTGCTACAAACACTTATGGAAAGAAATGGTCTGCCCCATCCCCTACATTCCAGCATGCCTCTTCCATGCACCTCTACCATGTGCTGGCCCCCAAGCTCCCATCCCCTGCTTCATACCCCCATGCCCAGCCTCAGTGAGCCAAGACTGACAAGATGTAGCGGGCTTCCAAGGACATCAAAGCTTGATCCAGAGAGTGGATGAAAGAACAATGATGAAGTTCTGCTTCTCACCTTGGAAACAGATAACAGACCACAGAAAGCCAAATGAACAGAGGAAATAAAAGGAAACACACCCCACACTGTCCCTTTAAGTGTGTTGACTTCCCTGTGGGTTGCTGTAGAGAGGAAAAGGAAAACATGGAACTGGGAACAGCATAATAATACCCTCTCACCTTCCTGCTCAGGCATTCAGGTAGATCTTTCTCTTTGCTTTGGATTCTTATTCAAACACAGTAAGTACCACACCATGTCCTTCCATTGTCCCCTACCACACACACACACACACACACACACACACACACACACACACACACCTTCTCCTGTCAGGTCATAGAGACTTAAAAAGGCTGAGCTGGCTTCTCTCTTCACTCCTAACCTTTTCCACTAAAGTAGAAAATTGAAAATATAGAATTTTAAAACTATTCTTAGT
This sequence comes from Ailuropoda melanoleuca, assembly GCF_002007445.2. Lineage (NCBI taxonomy): Eukaryota > Metazoa > Chordata > Mammalia > Carnivora > Ursidae > Ailuropoda > Ailuropoda melanoleuca. The sequence goes on along the minus strand of NC_048223.1, from coordinate 17,009,640 downwards.
GTGTGAGCAAGAGTCTTCCTGCCCTGTTCAATACCTTAGATTCAGGATAACTTTTGCCATGTCTGACTGTGGATTCCAGGAAAGACCTACACTACAAAGAAGCTCATTTCCTCATGTCCAAGAAGGCTAAGCTTTCTCATGGCAGCAATTAACATCCATCTGTGTTCGTCTATTAATGTGAATCCAGAGCAGAGGTAAGGACTTGGCAGAGTGACAGAGGATATCTTTGTCTAGGGGTAAAAGTAATTTATTAAGATGATAGAAAGGGAGACAGACAGGTGTTCTTTGAATTAATGGTAAGAAAGCCGTCTAGTGGTTTTATTTTAGTATTGTTTTAAAAGTGCTGGTTTGGGGGGTGCCTGGGTGGCATAGCGGTTAAGCGTCTGCCTTCTNATAGAAAGGGAGACAGACAGGTGTTCTTTGAATTAATGGTAAGAAAGCCGTCTAGTGGTTTTATTTAGTAGTGTTGTTTTAAAAGTGCTGGTTTGGGGGGTGCCTGGGTGGCACAGTGGTTAAGCGTCTGCCTTCTGCTCAGGGCTTGATTCCAGCGTTATGGGATCGAGCCCCACATCAGGCTCCTCTGCTATGAGCCTGCATCTTCCTCTCCCACTCCCCCTACTTGTGTTCCCTCTCTTGCTGGCTGTCTCTATCTCTGTCAAATAAATAAATAAAATCTTTAAAAAAAAAAAGTGCTGGTTTGGGAAGTTTCTAATTTTTCAGAGAACGACCTTTGCATTTAGCCTCAAACCCTGAAAGTAGAAGGCAACCTTACGAGAAGCTTTCAAAGACTTCTGAGTTTCGTGCCTGGGTTTAATTCTTTCTCGCAGTTGTGAACTTTAACAAAGTTACATGAGGGCTACGGCCCTGCTGGCTACTGCCAGCAAGCAGCCCACTGCTGTGCAGACTGATAAATCATTCCTGATCTGGCCAAAATTCTCATCACGTTTTACAGTCATTGATCCGTGGAAAGCAAATTAATAGCACAAGTAAGAAGGCAAGGCACACAATGTGGGTTATTTGCCAAGTGGCCACAGCTCCGGCAGGCATGCATTTGGTGATAGATGTCAGTTCTGGACATGCTTTTAGCATTTAAATCTGGCCCATTAATCCAGTAGCTGGGACATCAAGCAACTCTCCTTTTGGGCCACCCTCCACATTGAAACATCACAGTTTGGTCACCTTCCTCCAGAATCCCTCAAGCCCTTGAATAGGATGGTGCAATTTTATATCAAAACCACGAAACACAATTTCCACAGGACACATTTCACATAATACAGGCAACTCGGGTGTTTTACTGTCTAAATATGGCCCAATGGAAATGAGACTCTTCTTAAGATTTTTAAATTTTAGGACATACTAGCAAAAATTGTGCTCAGGATGAGAATACCCACATGAACTAGAATAAAACAGAAAAATAACCAGGGAACTAGACTTATGAGATGGCAAATTAGGTGACATCTGTTCAACTTGGCAGGGCTCCTTGAAGTAACTTAACACTATCCCAAGGCTGGCAGGTGGCACAGCCAAAGAGGCTGATTGATTAAATGAGCCTAAATCACCAGCCCGATCTTGGACAATAAACCTCCTCTTGTTTCTTTGGGCTGTACCCCAACTCCACTGATTATTGCCAGATAGGCCTTAGCCCTGCCTTGAACCCTGCTTTCACAATCCTGGCCATGACTTTGGATCTTCCCAATGACTACCTTGCCATCTCTGACTGGCAATGAAGCCACAGACTACCTGGTTCAAACACCCTCCTACCTTGACTATGTTCCCAGGCTTCTCCTTCCAATAGCACCTTTAACCATGGAGCTCCCCCTGGCTCAGCCCACCAGCAGCTACCTGTGGGATTTGAAAGGCACTAGGGAAGTCTCCTCCTCATTCCTCGCTTCTCCATAGAAGCTTTCCTAACATGTTCATGTAGAATTAGCAACTCCATCCTTTATGCTGCCACTGTACCCCTGTTGTAAAATTTTTTTAATTAATTGATTTACTTATGTGGCTATTTCCCCTACTCAACTTCTTTTTTTTAACTTTATTTTTAGAGAGAGAGAGAGTGTGTGTGCAAGTAGGGAGAGAGGGGCAGAGGGAGAGGGACAGAGAGAATCCCCAGCAGGCTCCAAGCCCAGGGCAGAGCCCTAGGTGGGGCTCAGTCTCAGGACCCTGAGAACGTGACCTGAGCCAAAATCAGGAGTCAGATGCCTAAACGACTGAGCCACCCAGGCGTCCCTCCCCTATTCAACTTCTTACTGGCTGATACTAAGTATCGTTTAACTTTTTAATTTCCCCATTGCCTGGTCATAATTATCATAAGTCATAATAAATGCTTGATGAATGAAGAATAGATGAATGAATGAATGAATGAATGAATGAAAGTTTTCACAACACAATTATCTTTTCCCCAACACCAAGCTGAAATTCTGTTAGCACTTGAATCATTTTCACTTAAATCACTCTAAAGTTACTGCTATGTCTATCATTCATGGAAAGTATCACATCTACTTATAAGAATGTCATATGAACTTTCAAAGTTCTCCACTCAAGAAAGAACATTGAGTTTATGTAGTATATTTTTACTTAGGTGTTTTTTTGCGATGATTAATTACAACTGGCATTGAGGACCTACTGTGCCCCAGGCACTGTTCTTAGTACTTACGTATATTAACTCCATAAATCATTACTACAACACTATGAAGTAGGTACTATTATTATCTTGAAGAAACAAAATGTAGGATGGTTCAGAAACTTTTCAAGTTGATAAAGCTACTAAGTGACAGAACCAGCAATCAAACTAGTCGCTGATTCCAGAGCCCCACTCTCCCCCACAACATTGTCCACCTCTGGGAATAATCTGTTCATCTACCCAAAGCACCAGACAATGAAGACATACTTTCAAAGATGAAAGAGAGAAGTGGAGACACTGAAAATCAAAGTCACGGAGTGCGAAGGCAAGCCCAAAGTCTAAATGTGTAAGTCCAGGCAGATTCCAATGTCTCTGTTCTCTTTCTTTTTTATGTCTACCCTTGAGTTTGTTTTCTTATTTTTCTTCTTTAGTCTAGTTGATCTGCCTTGTATTATTCTCTTGGATGCCTGACAGAAGAAATGCACAGGAGAATGGGAAGACACATAGATTTAAGGTAAAAACATAAACTGGGGAGAAGGCTACTGAGGACCGTCAGTGTGTGGTACTTCCTGTTGCTGACTGTCCCCATCAGAGTCACCACCCTCTGACGTTTTCAAGAGCGCTGCCCTACAACTCACAGAAAAAAAAAAAAAGAATGGCCAACAAATATATGAAAACATATTCAACTTCATTAGTAATCAGGCAAATAACAATTAAAGCATCAATGAGGTATTATTTCACATCCATCATATTGACAAAAATTCAAGTCCGATAACACTAACTATGGGGAAATAGGAACCTTCAACCCCTGCTGATGAGCATATACGTTAATATAAGCGCATCAGAGAGTAATTTGGCAGTACCCAGTGAAGTTGAAGATTTATCATACCCTGCGCCCCCAGAAGTTCTACGTATATCCTGAGATACACTCTCTCACATGCATATTCAAGGACGTTATTGTGTTGCAATAGGGAAAAATGGGAAACATAGTGTACATGAATAAGAGAATACATAAATATATTCGTGTATATTCAAATGATGGACTACTATGTACCAGTGAAGACAAAAAACTTGATACCTCAATATGGACAGATTCCAAAACCAAAATGTTCAGTGAGAAAAGCAAGTTCGTGGACGAGATGCCATACAGCACGATCACATTTACATACACTTTGAAAACATACAGTTCTAAATATTTTTCATAGATACGTACATGCAGAACATAAGCTTAAAATATGCACAGGGAGAATCCATCAACATCAGAGTGGTGGTTGCCTCTACAATGAGAGAGGTCAACAGGGCTAGTGTAGAGAACAAAGAGGACCATATGCTTAATATTTTCTTTCTTTTTAAAAACAGTCTAAAGCAAATATGACAAAATAGAAAATCTGTGAATTGTAGATAGTCACAGATGTTTGTAATGTTACCCTTTTTTGTTTTTCTGTGTGTTTAAAATATGTCACTGAAAAAAATCAAACATTTCCCTATACTAAGCAGTTTCAAAGGGGTTAAACACAGAGTCTAGTAAGAGGAGCTGCAGTTAAGGGCAAAGAGGCTTGAGGACAAACGGACCCAGACAGCGCCAGGGCTCTGGAGACTGAATTATTGCCAACGCTCAGCTATGCACCAGCTAGAAGAGAGGGCGGTTCCTCTGCAAGGCCAGTCACGGTTATTTCCAAGCAAGAAAGATAGCTTGGACCTGTCAGACAGCCTTTTATTTCTCTTAAAGTCAGGTAGAGTTTCTATGATTCACATTCTAATAGTGTTTGTCTTTGGTAAATCTTGCCGAATCTCGCATGGGACTAACAATATTAAAGAAAATTCAACTTCCAGTGAAATACAGTAGGCACAGACAACGCAACAAAATTTCTTAAGCAAGCCAAATGAAATCCTTTTGGTGCAAAATCCTTATTTCCTTTGTGGTCTTTTCTTACATCCAGATTCTTGTTGCTAACAGACTTCAAAAATATATCTTTTGAGGACTTGGGAGCCAACTTGAAGAGTTGTTCCAAAGATGAGATAATTTTAGGATAAATAAGGGTAATATCTATGGGAGGTCTGAACACATCAATAATGTTTAAATTAGTGAGTTCATTATCACATACATATGTGTATGCATGCACACACACACGGAGATAGCTGGTCACCTTGGAGATGCTATTCATTTTGAAAATTAGTAAGTGAAAGGAAAGAATTCTTTAAGCCATCTTTCCTGTATGAACTATATACTGCATAATCAAATAACAGATGAGGTAAAATGATTTCCAACAAATAAATGAAGGAGAAATGTGAGAATGGGAATATTACTTTTTCCTACCCCTAAGGATTAAATCATCTGAACATTAAGCATCTATAGTGGCTCAGGACATAAGAGAGAGACAATAGGACATTATGTGCCTCCCAATGAAGAATATACCACCAACTATGAAATGATCTTACTAAAACAAATCTGAGTCTGACTAAGCCTCAAGATCCTAATACCTGCACTTTAGGAATAACAGAGGGCAGAGGAACATGTTTGAAAGGGAGTATAAACAGCAAATCCAGGCTGTGGGCAGCTGTAGGAGCGATCACCATGTTTCTAGAACAAATAAGCAAAGAGAAAAACAAGAGAGATGAAGAGGAAAACTGTTAATTAAAAGACTCAAAGAGCAAGGCTTAAAACAAAAACAGGCAAAACTATAGAATTCAGTTTCAAGTCTAGCACCTTGGGTTATAAAATTGTAAGGAAAAATGAGGAAGCAAATATCACAAAGTCAAGATAGTGCTTAGTCTTGACGGAAGGATGAGTTGAGACTGGGACAAAACATGTGTAGGAGAAAGTAGTCTCTGTCTTCTGATATGAATGGTGATTTCGAAGATGTTAGCTTATAATTCACTAAGCTGTATGAACCATTGGTTAAAGACACAAAGCCTGTAGAATATAAACATTGCAATATAACAAGGTGGTGGGGTGAAAAAACTACAATACTAATTTGCCTCATGTAGAACTTCAATAGATCTGTAAATTGCATGATTCTTATCAAAAGCTTTGAAAGCACATCAAGTAATTATAAAAACTGTTAAAAAGAGGAAGTATAGTGGCAATTATTTTCACTTTGGCTGGAATGTAATTTAATTCAGTGGATGCAAATACTGTGAATTCTTGCCATGTGTTATTTACCAAGAGAAGTCTGAAACCTTGTCTCCTGTCTTGTCATTAAGAAATAAAACATTAAAAGATAAACACAAATCTGTTGATATCTTAAGCTGCAAAAATACAAGAATTCCGCACATCAGGTCATGAAAAGAACTTGATCTCTTTCTGATGCCATAGGACAAAGTTAAATTTCACTTTCACACTTTAGTATATACTTAGCCTCAAAGCTAAACACTGTATATAATATGTCACATCCTAATTTATTAGTTGACAAATCATACCTATTACAGAATGAAAGGTAAATTAAACAGCATGCATTCATTGTTAATTTGGGAATAGTCAAGATCTGTCTCCATATATTACTGACATCAAGGAGCGTATTTAAAATAAACTCTGTAATACAATAGTTATATATTTTTGCTTTAGTTCACTCAGTTATGGTATAGCATAAAAATGATTTTAAAAATCCAGAAAGGATTTGCAAGATTATATATTTCTATGAAAGTGTTTCAGAATTTCATTTTTAAAGGAAGAGGTAGGAAGAGTCTGGCAAATGCTGGTCTATAGAGTAATAACTCCTCTCTTAACTTGTATAGAGAATCTTTCATAATCTGATCCCACCTGCCCTTTCTCTTCTTCCTATTCCAGCTATTCTATCCCCACAAATTTCTTGGGCCCTAAAACCTCTCTTACACTAAATGTCATACTATTTTCCAAAACTGCCCAATCTCTCCACAGCTCTTTCATTTGCATACTCTCTTTCCTGACATTTTTCTCTAATTCCAACTATCAACCTCCTATTCATATATTGGGTCCCTGTGCAAATGCCTGCTTTTCCTGTTTTTGCCTGACGGAGTGAGCCAATCTCTCCTCTGTGGTCCCTCAACCCGTGTCTTGACTTCTGTTACTACAAATATAGCACCATATTGTAATTTATCAATTGGAACATCTGCCTCCACCCAGGGTTGTCAGGTAAAACACAGGGTGCCAAGTTAAATTTGAATTTCAGCAAAGCAACAAATAATTTTCAGTAGAAGTATATCCCATGCAATATTTGGGACATACTTATGCTAAAAAATTTTATTTGCTGTTTGTCTGGAATTCAAATTTAACTGGGCTCTCTATATTTTTGTGTGCTGAGTCTGGCAACCCTAGTCTCTACCATAAGATCATAAGCAACTTAAAACTATGTATTCTTATGATGCCATTTTTGGGGTGTGTGTGTGTGTGTGTGTGTGTGTGTATGTCTAGGTGTGTGTACACATTTATGATTATCTACATTCTAGAAGGATACAAAGCAAACTACTAATAATTGTTATCTCTGAGAAGAAGTCTTGAGCTTGGAGAAGCAGTGACTTTTTCTTCTGTACTATTTAACTTTCTATCATTAACATATATTCTTTTTTAAGATTTATTTATTTCTTTGACAGAGAGAGTGAGCACAAGCAAGGGGAGCAGCAGGCAGAGGAAGAGGAAGAAACAGGCTGAGTAGGGAGCCCGATGCGGGACCCAATCCCAGGACCCTGAGATCATGACCTGAGCCGAAGGCAGATGCTTAACTGATTGAGCCACCCAGGCGCCCCTATCATTAACATATATTAATATTGCAATAAGAATTCATTTTTAAAAAAAGATCATAAGCAACTCGAGAGTAGGAATAATTATTCTCCTTTATATCCACATAACGGTTGGCATATTTCCATCGTTTTCAGCAAATGTGAGTTGAATAAATGACGATTGAAGTGGGACTCTTATGAGAGCACTTTGTGAAATCTACACTACTGTTTGTTCAGCAAATACCTATCAAGCACTTACAGTGGCCCAGGCACTGTTCTAGCAGCAGCAATACAGCAGTTTAAATATACACCAACAATCTAATATTGCAGTTTTTAAATAATGCTTCCCGGGCTCTCGACTAATGGATTGTCAGGAGGTTGAACGGTTGTATCCAGTCCTTGATAGTATGGTTTCATTTTCCTTGTTGACGGTGAACCAGGCAAAGACCCACTCACTCTTGTGCCATTTACATCCTGGTGGAGATAGATGTAAAAATGACAGAAAGTAAACAAATATATAAATAAGATAATTGCAGATAGTTATAAAAGTGTTCTAAAAACAACCAAACAGTAAGGCGATGAAGAGTGAAGGCGTCTCTGAGGAGGTGTTATTTGAGATGAGATCTCACTGATGAGAAGGAGTCAGTCTGTGACAATCTGGAGAAAGAACTTCAAAGCAAATGCAAAGCAAAACAATGCCAGTGAGGAGGAGCAAGCTTGTAGCATTCGAGAAATAGAAAAGACCACAAATGGCAAATGGAAACAGTGCCAAAGCTTGGAAAAAGACGATACACTCCTATGAGAACATGCTATCGGCCGCATGCAAATGTAAATGAAGACCACAGTCAGATAGCGCTACACATCCCCTAGAGTAACAAACATTTTTCAATCTGGGGGTGACCTTGAGCCTGCAGAAGGGCGATGGTGAGTCTCTGGAGGCCTTGTGTCCTGTGCAGTGCGTGAGGGGACCGCGTTCAGTTTCCATGCATCACGGTGGCCAGACCTGCTCGTGTCTCAGCATTTCTCCACCACCAACCCACCCCAGGAGGGTGTAGAACGCAGCACATTCACCCGTCACCAAACCAGCCTTCTGCTTCTAAGGCTGCCTCTCTCCACTGGACTGGTGAGAGGGTGGTCAGTGTTTTGCTCTTGGGCCTGATGCCAGCTGCTTATTTGAATCCTGGCTCTGCGGTGGGTGACTGCCCGCTGCAGCCCTCCCTCTCCACGGTCTGGACCTTGGACAAATGGTTATTATGTTTAAGGGGACGCTTTGCAGAAAGCTGCCAGGGCAGGTGTTTGGCACTCTGGCTTTCACCCTCGCTGGGCTGTGTTATTTCAACTATCATGATGCTGGTGGCGGCAAAACTGTTGCCATGCTCTGGAAGTTCTGCCCTTTTGTACTTAAAACCTTTTGAGAATGGATTATACACCCCTTTGCCTCTGCTCTGTCATGCTGTTCACTCACAATAAGGAGGAAACAGCAGATAAGCGCACGGGTAAGACAGACCTCTTCTAATCACCTGGTTATGTCTTAGAATTTGGTCTTTGAGGAAAAGGTTCTAGAGGAATTGACTCCAAGAAATTTGGAGACTGAGTTCCTTATTCTGGTGAGTTTATGGGCTTGCATCCCAGCTTCTCACAAAGCTCACAGTATAACCAAACATTATATATGAGCTTTGCCTTTTAGTTTATCAAATTCTTGATGGAAATTTGGCTTTATTTCTATCAATACTTGATCAAACTTCTGTATTTGTCCTGGGAATAATGGAGAAAGGAAAAGACTATTAATTCACAAGTAAAGACTTTGCAGAAAATCAGTCAGTATTTAATTTTTGAAAACTTGTCTCTCTATGCCGTCGATATCTGTTACTGACGGTTACATGTCTTAGGGAAACTAAAATTAGGAAATACTGATATTTCACATTACTAATTTCTAAATCCCAGGAAGAAGAGCCTGGCGAAGCTCCATGTAGGGAAGAAGTCCCCTTACAGATGTATCAACATATTACAGATTCAAACTGAAATGCAATCCTCAAATGTGTTTATTTCATTTGTCCTAAAATAATTTGTCCACAAATATAAAACTGTAAGTAATAAATTATTGTGTTCCCACTGTAAGAATTTCTAGTGTGAAAATGTATTCTATGAAAATGAAGATCTTTTAAAAATAAATGCTATATAATAAAAATTTTTAAAAAAATTTTTAAATCTGATCATCTCAAGTGTTGGTGAGGATATGGAAGAACTAAAACTCTCATCCCCAGCTGGTGGGAATACGCAATGGTACAACCACTGTAAACAGCAGTTTTCTTATAAAGTTAAACATACATCGACCGTATAATCATATATATTTGTGTGTGTGTGTGCATATATATATATATATATTTATACATACATGTGTGTACATGTGTGTATATACCAAAGAGAAATGAAAATACATGTCCACACAAAAACTGCACACAAATGTTCATGGCAGCTTTATTTACAGTAGCAAAACATTGGAAACAGCCCAAATTTCCAACAGCAGGTGAATGGATCAACTAATTGGGGTCTATCTGTACAATGGAATACAACATACCAACCAAAAGGAACAAAATACTGATATATACAAAAACATAGAGAAATCTCAAGAACATCATGCAGAGCCCAGTAATCTAGGCACCAAAGAGTTCAAACTGCATGCTTCCATTTATGTGGAACTTTGGAACAGGCAACACTAATTCATAGCGACCAGCAGTAACTGGGGCAAAAGTGGTGGTGAAGTGGGGAAATTAACGGCGAAGGGCATGAGGGAATTCTTGGAGGTGATGGAAATATTCTTTCTTGACTGTGGTGATGGTGATAGCAGTGTATACATTTGTCAAAACCCAGCAAACTTAGGTTCAATATGAGTATATTTTATTATACATAAATCATAGCTCAATAAAGCTGATATTTTAAAAAGTGCTAGAAGAAACTATGTATGAAAAGTGCTGAAAAGATGCAGTTCTAAAAAGATGGGGGGAAATTGGATGCTTCCTGGAAGAAGGATTTTGAGGAGGAGAGAAGCCAGTCCAAGGAGAGGAAAGCTCAGGAGCGAAGCACAAGGGCGAGGGATTCACAGAGTGGGGGAGAAAAAAAGATTATTACCTTATCGAAAAATTAACTTCAAAATATAGTAATATGGCTGAGGATTTGGGTTCTTATTTTTATTACTTTTTTGACATTGTTTAGCAGCAATAAGGCACTTTAAAAAATGCACCGATGGTTTAATATTGCAGCTTTCAAATGATGTTTCTCAAGCTTTTAAGTAATGGATTTTAAGGAGGTTGAATGGTTGTATCTAGCCCTTGACCTACACTGTTTAATTATCCTTATCGACTGACTCATGAAATTCTACCATGTGCAGTGGCATGCTATAAATGAAGCTTTGTTCCTTTTGTGAAATTGAGAGCCCCCAGCCTTTCCTCCTGGCTCGTGATCAAGTACCAGACTGCATCTTCTCCCACTGCCTGAGACAGAAACCTGAGATGGATGACCATGAAAAAGACATCTTGATATTGTATCAGAAATCCACGTGAGCGCCTCTTATGTAACATTAAAAAAAAAATACGCATTGAGGGGCACCTAGCTGGCACAGTTGGAAGAACATGTGACTCGAGATCTTGGGGTTGTGGGTTCGAGCTCCATGTAGGGTATAGAGATTACTAAAAAATCAATCAATAAATAAAAATAAAAATACACAATGAAACCAGATTTTAGAATCAGGGCCAGCCACACCAGCAGGAAGAGAGATGGCTGGGGCGGGGGAGCGATTTCTCGGCCTTTGGAAGACAAGGTTGCCTCTTAAAATGTACCCCTTCCACTGACTGGTAGTCAAGAAGCTGTAAGAACGTGCCATTCCTGTAACTGAAGGCATTTTTAAAATAGATGACCTTTAAGGTCCCTTTGCACTTGAACATTTTAACCTTCTAAATCACCAGTTGAAAACTTCAAGGACTAGAACAGGCCCATATATGTGTCTTTCTCAGACCCCCTAGTGTTATATTTGTGTGTATATGTATGTATGTGTATATATGTGTGTGTATATATATATATATATATATATATATAAAAGATACTTTTTAGGAATGTATGTGTGTATATATACATATGTATTAAGAAAGAGTGCGAAAGACTCAATGGCAGTTATCCTCTCTAGCTCACCTGCCCAAGTAAACTCTTCCTTTCATTGCCTTTGGTCTTTTTTTTTTTTAATAATTCTGTTAGTTTTAGAAAACTAATAATATAAATGATTCTTGTCCAGAGAAATACAAGTTAATTGTGTCCAGTGAAAGGCAATTGATTGTTGCATCAACGAACAGATAGACCCACTTGGTGGGTAGGTCCGTTCTGCATCTATTTGGAAATGCATTTCAAGAGTCTTTATTCCCTGAAAACCCCTGTGCGTTAAATTGTCTCTTGAACTGGTTGTAACATCTTACTGGTTCCCTCATTAATGAGTTAAATAAAATATTTGATACATGTACGTTTTATAGTTGATTTTATCTTTTTAAAAAATTATCTCTTCAATACACATAATTTGGGATCTCAAGAGTAGAAAGTTGAGTGAATCATTATGCAATCACCGTTCATGATGTGTTATCATCTTTGATTCTTGTAAGGTTCCTTTCTTGTTTGTTTGTTTTCATAATTTCCTTTTATCCTCCCATTCTTTCCCTGCCCCAACCCTGGACAACTGTTTTCATGTGTATAATACATATCTCTTTCTTTGAATGTGTTTGTATGTTTTTTAATTGAGGAAAGACATATATGTTAAAGTCCCTAAAGTATTTTAATCTTAGGTATAGAACACAATGAATCTCCATGTAATCACCACCAAGACATAGAACATTTCCACCACGATGTAAGGTCCCGGGTCCCTTCTCAGGCAATACTGGCGGACAATACAACTAGCACCGCCCCCTGCCCCTCACAGGTGCGACCGTTCAGGGGTCTACCTACATAGATTAGTTCTTCCTGTTCTTGAACATATCATACAGTATGGGCTCTGCGGCATCTGCCTTTTTTCTTTTTTCTCTTTCTTTTTTTTTTTTTTTAAAGATTTTATTTATTTATTTGACAGAGATAGAGACAGCCAGCGAGAGAGGGAACACAAGCAGGGGGAGTGGGAGAGGAAGAAGCAGGCTCATAGCAGAGGAGCCTGATGTGGGGCTCGATCCCATAATGCCAGGATCACACCCTGAGCTGAAGGCAGACGCTTAACCGCTGTGCCACCCAGGCGCCCCAGCATCTGCCTCTTTTCATTCACCGCTATGCCTGTAAGATTCAGCCGTGTAGTAGTTTATTCATTTATTATTGCTGAGTCATGTTCATTTTATTAATATACCACAAGGTATTCATTCTCTTGTTGCCGGTGACAACCCAAACCATTTACATTCATACAGCTTGTGGTCTACGTAACATGACTTTACCATTCCAGTGGCATCAAGAATAGGATTTTACTATTTTAGTAAACTCTTGTGCAGGAAGATGAAAGTTGCAAGCCACTTTTTGTTCATTTCAGGAACTTCCTGAAAGAAACTCATTAAACGATAATTTATACTTCTAATCGCTTTAAACCCTTTGCCTTGCCTTGCGGTGTCCATCAGTCCTAAACTGTTATATCATTACCCGTACCTAGTTTTAACCAAGATCCTCTCCCTTATGTCGAAAGACACACCTTAGAGCAGACTTCAAAATCTCAGTAACTGTCTTTCCTTGGCCCTTCCCACTATGAGATACTACAAAGATTTTGTCAAGGTCATTCTTGACTCAGTTTTGTCTCAAAAATTGGTGATTTTGGTGATAATTTAGGGAACCAGCATTCAAGAAGGGGCATTTGGCTTGTTTCTCATTTTTGGCTGTTATGAGTAAAGCTGCTTTGAACATTCTTATCCTTGATTCTTTATGGATGTATCCACTCATGTCTATTAGGTAGATAGCTGGGAGTGGGTTTGTGTGCTTGTATCATGTTATATGCCTCTCTTAAAAATTTTGGAGATTTCACATAAAATCAAGCTTTCCAGCTTTTCTTGAAAAATAGAAAGAACTGGCAGTACCGGGTCAGCACGCCCTTTCTTGTCACAGTCGCCAGGAGCTGAGAAGGAGCTATCCATCCTCTCCTTGGTTAAGTCATCCGTCTGCTTCAGTGGGAATTTTAGTTGGTAACCTCCTCTCTAACTATGGGCCTTGGAAGGGTAACTCTCTAAGCATCCATTAATTTTATTACTATAACCAAGAGCAAGTTTTACTACAAAGGAATAGGACCATCAAGGCCTAAGGAAGGAGACCCCTCTGCCACTGATGCTGGGAGGCAGCAAGGACAGAAAGCAAAGATGCCTTAGGACATCTTGATTTATTTTGCAATTCTCTCCAGGAAGAGACTGGCTGTGGCAAAAGGAGAAGCATGATAATAGAAAAAGACCTGAGTCGGTCTCCCTTATTTGTTATCACCATAAGTCACATTTATGGAACATTTTTTTTGCATCTATTATGTTGCAGTTGCAAAGAAGGGTTAAAATATCTCTCTACTGCTGAACCAAAAGAGTTTAACCTAATCCAGAGTATTTTACATTATATAAAAAAAATAGTCATTGAAGAGCCATAATACAGCTTCTCTATTATGCTGATAGGTATAAGAACAGAGCAGAATGGAAATCAAACGCACTTCCACACAATCAATGGGGCCCAGGGGCTCCAAAGTCTGGACAAGACTCTATGCTAACTGAAGAAATCTTTAACTCCTCAGAGTTCTGTTTTGTTTTGTTTCGTTTTCCAGACTAGAAAGAGAATGTCTGTGTTTGGGAGGTATGTCTGTACTTTGTATAATTAACAAAAGGAAGTGGTTTGTCTGTACCTCATACAGGGACTTGCAAAAGGGAAGCCACTTCTTCCCCTCATCCAGGGGAAGGAGAAATTAACTCTTTACTTCCTTTCCTTAAAAATCTGTGCTAAAGGGCGCCTGGGTGGCTCAGTAAGTTAAGCGTCCGCCTCTGGCTCAGGTCATGATCCCAGGGTCCTGGGATCGAGTCCTGAATCGGGCTCCCTCCTCAGTGGGGAGTCTGCTTCTCCCTTGCCCTCTGCCCCTGCCCCCTGCTCATGCTTGTGTTCTCTCTCTCTCAAATAAATAAATATATTTTAAAAAATTGTGCTAAAATTGCTTAACCCTTTCATAAATTAAATTTGACTTGAACTATTTGGCTTGATATGATGATCTTAGGATAATTGAATGATCCATGGGGCAAAAAAAGAGAGGTTTTAACCACCCATTCTCATGGCAGCTTGGCCCTTCATGGGTAGTGAACCTTAGAAACATCAGCCCTGGGCATCTGGATGGCTCAGATGGTTAAGTGTCTTCCTTCTACTCGGGTCCGTAATCTCCAAGTCTTGGGCTCAGTGGGGAGTCTGCCTCTCTCTCTCCCTCTGCCCCTCCCCCATGCTCATACTCGCACGCTTTCTCTCTCTCCCTTTCTCCCTGTCTCAAATGAATAAAATCTTAAAAAAAAAAAATATCAGCACTGCACACAGAAGGAGGAGAGTAGCTAACAAACAGAATGAAAGACCTCGGATGCTGGGGGAAGCTCTAGGAATATGGAATCTTCTGCTTGTCCCTGTAGCTGAGAGGACACTGCCTTCTGAAACGTGAAGAGAGGGAGACCATCTGGGTGGCACCTGTATTGTTTAAGAGACAAATAAGTCATACCCACCATCATTTGTCTATGAGCTCGATGTGAATCAAATGACTCCATCAGATGTCTGTCATGAAGCCAGATAGATGAGAGAGCTTTTCACACCAGACTAATTGATAGCTGCCCAGAGCAACCTTGGTTTTTGCAGGCAGCATTTGACTTCCAGGTGTTCAAAATGTGTGATCCTCAATTTTTCAGACTAGAAGCCTGTTGCTTTTAGCTTTTTCTCCGGAGCGGTGCAGGTCCACCATGATACAAAACAGCTGGAGTTGAGAGGGCTGAGTCTCCACCTCCAATCTCTACTCTGCCTCTCTTTCTCTGATACTCTGTGATGCCTTCCCAAGTTCCCAGGGTGCCTGCCCCGTCTCCACCTTCAGCCCATTAGTCAACCTGACCTCTCATATTTCAATCCACAGAGTTGTGCTCTAATTCATCACAGTCTTTTGTCCTGGTTTCAGTTTTTAAGAATGTCCACCAGTCAGCCTGACTTCCCTGGATCTCCTCTCGAGAACTATCTCAATTAGCAGCCAGTTCAAGTTCCCTGCTTCCCACGTCAGTGTTGGAAAACATGCAAATGAAAGGCATCTCAAGATATTTCTCCAATCTGAATCAAAAGTCTGCAGTCCTTTATAGAATTTTTCCTGTTTCTTAAAAACTTTGCTGGCTGCTTTCTTTATGCCAAGCACAGTGCTAAGTGTTAGTTTGGGCATTATCTTATTGAATTGGCATTTCCATGTTTCTAGGCATGTATCCTCAATAAACTAATACTTGGAACAATCTGGAAGGTTACAATTATGGAATCATTTACATTTTTTAAATGTGAAGTGTAAGCCAATTTTCTAAGGTACCTCAGTCATCAGCTCCAGAGAACTAAAATCAAGCAGATCTTTACGGGTGAGTTTGTGGCAAACGTTAAGGATATAAAACACATTTAGGAGATATTAGAAAGGCAGCATAGAGAGAATTAGGTTTAATGCTCTCCGTTTTCTGTGTAATAACCTGTAGCTGCTGCCCGTCAAAACTTATCAGTTTCCGCAGGACAAGATGTTTCTTGAGGTCATAACCACACTTAAACGTTTATGTTGCACTCTACAACTTAATAAGTTCATCCAACTCGGTCTCCCTGTGGAGTCAGCCTAGCGATCCATGTGTGGAAGTGCTGGAGAAAGCTGATCTCCAGACTAAGCAACCCAAAAGGAGACAGGAGACATAGGTGCTGCCAGAGTCTCTCCCATGACTAACTCTGTGACCCTAGAAGAGTCACAACTTCTCCCTTGAAAGTTGAAAATGTAAGTTGAAAATGCATTTAATATCTAGCCTACCAAGCCTGAGAGCTTAGCCTAGCCTACCTTAAACATGCTCAGAACACTTACATTAGCCTACAGTTGGACAAAATCACCTAACACAAAGACCACTTTATGGTAAAGCGTTGAATATCTCACGTCAAAAAATAAAAAAGAGTCACAACTTCTTGGAACTGCCTTTCACAATCTATAAAGTTAAGAGAAGGATCCAAAACTTTAAGTCTTTTCAGATCTGACATTCTCTGATCCCATTAATCTGTCATCACACAAGTTGTAGAGTCGCCAAGTTGAAATGCCTCTGGAGGCCAGGCCAAATAAATGAAGTGGCTGAATAGGGTGGTGAAGACAGGGTGGGGATCTTGGGACTGTAATCTTCATTACATTCTCCATTCTCAGAGACGGACAACTGAAGTTTTTCCATCTTGTATAATATGGACTCAAAACAAGGTCCCTGCCCCCAGCAGCCCTTCCAACCACAGTGCCGTGCTCAAGCCCCTCCATTATAGAAGCCCTGGCGCTGCAGCTAGCCGAGGACAAGTGTTAGGAATGGTTGAGCTTGGGCAAACTGAAGAACACATACCCCATCTGTAATGGACCCTTGTTGGTACCCCAGCTGGACCCCTCAGATCACTTTTACCAGCTCTGTGTGCCCAGCACCCAGCTCCTACACCCTTTGCTGCTAGTGTTTCACCCTTGTGACTTTTGGGGTTTGTTCTTGGGCCCTAGGATTAATCCCTGAGAAAGACAGGAAAAGTGCCTAGACATTATGGCCACCCCTCTTCCTGGTCAGCCATGGCCAATGGAATAGCAGTACAAAAACCCACCTTCTTTACCTCTAGGCAGGATAAACTCCAAAGTATCAGTTATGTGGTTGTGCTTCCAGTAGACTCGTCTGCCTGGGGTTTCACCTGAAATATCCTTGTTTGGCTTCTTCCCCTACCTTATTCTGCTTCCCAACCTTTACCAGTTTCTCCCAAAAGCACTTTCTTAACTAATCACTTGCACCCAAATTCTTGGCTCAGACACTGCTCCTGGGATAACCCACCTTCTAATACTATCTGAATGCTTTCGTATGCAATTTTTAAAAAAGACTGTATTTATTTCACAGAGAGAGAGAGCACAAGCAGACGGAGTGACAGAGGGAGAGGGAGAAGCAGACTCCCTGTTGAGCAGGGAGCCCAAAGCAGGGCTCAATTCCAGGACCCTGAGATCATGACCTGAATGGAAGGCAGATGCTTAACCGACTGAGCCACCCAGGAGCTCTTCATATGCAATTTTTAAGAAAGATTATTGTTCTATCAAACAAAGTATATCAGAGAACCAAATTTAGCCAGTAAACCACCAGTTTGCAAACTCTGGCTTAGTCTAAGAACTTTTATTCCTTCTGGCAAAGAAAGCAGGGACTCGATGAAGGTGCTGAAAAATTTGACAAAGATGTTGAAAGACTCCAGAGACCCGTATATGTAATGCCTATGGCTACCAGAAGCTCTTAGGCTTCCTCATGCATTTGGTCCTTTCTGCTCTGTATATCAATACCTGCTATAAAGATTAGAGAACAGGAATGAAGTGGCTAATTCTTGGGCTGGTTTATGATGCAGAGTAGAAATTACTTACTCCTTCCATATTTTAAAGAGTCCACGGTGTTCCTTGTACTAATAATGCCTAGCATTTATTTAGCGTAATGCAGTCTTCAAAGTGCTTTCCATGATCTTATGCCATTCCTACAGTATCTCTTTAAGAGGGTAGCATTATCCCTATTTCACAGGCAAGGAAATCGAAGCTCTTAAACTTGCAAGTCAGACAAATATGATTCTAAAATATGAGGTTTTTCCAGCATAAAGAGAGTTGATAAAAGACTTGTTTTCTTAGAAAATTGGTGATTCTAAATCAGATAGCAGTAGAAGAACATATGAAAATCGAGACAGAATTAGAAGAGAACATGCAAAGAGAAAATAGGATCTTTATAGGAGAAACCAAAGAAATTGATATTATGAAGAGCTGGGAAAATTCACAAAATGGAGAGAAGACATAAAAATGGTGTGGTTCTGGGGCGCCTGGGTGGATCAGTCATTAAGTGTCTGCTCAGGTCATGATTCCAGAGTTGGGATCGAGCCCCACATCCGGGCTCCCTGCTCAGCAGGAAGCCTGCTTCTCCCTCTCCCACTCCCCCTGCTTGCGTTCCCTCTCTTGCTGTGTCTCTCTCTGTCAAATAAATAAAATCTTAAAAAAAAATGGTGTGGTTCACAAGAAAGGGAGGATTGTAGAAAGAGGAAAATTCGCTGGGGGGGTGGGGAGACAAAGACCCCTCATGCAGAGAAATGGGAAAACAGCAGAACTGAGGCTGGTGGGTTGGTTTTGAGGGGGACAAAACCCATAAGCAATACAAACCATAAACAATACAGGAAGATGTCAAGACAGCCCCAGCACAGGTATGAAGGACTTCCAGAGAGCTGTCCTGCTGGCCCTGGGAGAGGCAGACAGCTAACGTACTAGGCCAAAACTGGCTAAGCCAGGCACAGAGAGGCCTGTGAAGGGCAATAGGCAGAAAAGCAAGCAGCAGAGTCCAGCACCCAAGAAGGAAGCTGAGAGTGCTTAGCAAGCCAGGACCAGGCAGCTCCAACATCAGGTTTTAGGGATTCCACCCCACACATTAGTTCCAAAGGATTAGCCATACTGGGCTGGGACTATGGCTTGGGGAGAACAAGAGGTGATGGACACAGAGGTCCAAGGCAAAGAAGATCAAGTGTGAGCTGCAGGCCTGACAGGTTACTGATGTGACCCTATAATTTTTCCTATTTGCTGCTCAGTTTGATCTCAAACCCTGAGTGAGACTATGGAGCACAGTGGTTAAAAGTACCAACTCCCAGAGCAAGTCAGCCTGGGTTCAGATCCTAGTTCTGCCACTTGCTAGCTGTGTGACCTAGCGCATCAGTTTCCCCACCTGTGACTTGGGTCTAATAATAGTATATACTTCATAGGGTCATTAGGAGAACTGAGCTAATATATGTAGAATGGTTAGAAGAGTGGTTCATAGGGGCTCCTGGGTGGCTCAGTCAGTTAGGTGTCTGACTCCTGCTCAGGTCATGATCCCATGATTGAGTCTCACATCGTGTTCCTTGCTCAGCAGGGAGCCTGCTTCTCCCTCTCCCTCTGCCTGCCACTCTGCCTACTGTGCCTGCTCTTTCTCTCTGTCAAATAAATAAATAAAATCTTTAAAAAATTTAAAAAAAAAGAGTGGTTCATATATGGTAAGCATTATGTAAATGTCAACTGTTCTTTAGGATGGAGGCTGCAACTGGTATGGGGGGAGGGGCTATGTGGGCAGGACAGCAGGCAGGTCATTACAAACGGGGAGCTAGGAAAAATGTTTAAGAACAGAATTGGTATAGTATCTTACCGAAGGCTGTTGGATGGTTTCAGAAAGGGATTATGGACATTCTGATGAAAAATCAGTCAGACTTGATAGTTTCATTTTTCTCTGTGGCCTTGAATCCTCACTAGGTTGAGAATACATTCCCAGTCTTTGCAAGTCTTTAAAAGGTCAGGAACTTGGCAATAAGCCTGCACTTTGTCAGCCTTTGCTCTTTATTTAGTCTGTACAAAAACAAAGAACTTCAATTCTATTAATATCGTGAGTCCAGGGGCGCCTGGGTGGCACAGCGGTTAAGCGTCTGCCTTCGGCTCAGGGCGTGATCCTGGCGTTATGGGATCGAGCCCCACGTCAGGCTCCTCTGCTGTGAGCCTGCTTCTTCCTCTCCCACTCCCCCTGCTTGTGTTCCCTCTCTCGCTGGCTGTCTCTATCTCTGTCAAATAAATAAATAAAATCTTAAAAAAAAAATATCGTGAGTCCAACAAACCAGGACATTTTCTGTAATTTGTCCTGAGTCCTACAACCTCTACTTGGAATTAGATGCACCTCACAGTTGGGGGGAAAAAAATGGAAATATGATTTCCATTGCGTTTGTCTTTTTCAATTGGAAATGACGGAGATGGCTTTTGTTATGCCAAAGTAGATTCAGAGAAACGAAAAGAGCTAGCTAAGTTATTATTACATATGTACATAAATTAATTGCAAAAGCTTCTGGTCATGAGCTTTCATTTGGGAGGACAAAAAGGAAGGCTTCTCATGGCTTTAGTTTTATGAGAAGACTGGTTAGAAGGGAAATAACAATGACAGGGACGCTCAAACATCCAGGCATAGCAGGACCTTGTAGGCTCACACACAGGAATGGGATTGAACATTCACCCACTACTGCTTTCCCAAGCCCATGGCATGTGACGAACTATACTAATCATATTTATGCTACATGTAATTTTTCCTACCATAGACATATTTCAAATGCTAACATCACAAGCTATTTGAAGGGAAATTAGTTAATGGCTCAGTTTTCCCGTTATATGTAATACTGCAATAGCAAGCCATACATAAAGTTGAATTAAAATATTAATTTTCCAAGAGTTCTAGGAGTGGCAAGTTTTATTTCTATAGATATTTAGCACATCCTTAAAATGAGCTATAACTGCTGTGATGGTTTTAGTAGAATTCCCCTAAAACCTTTAATTTTTTTTTCAGACACTCTAGGTTCTGGCCGACACTGGGATGGCAGAGAGCTAAATAAAAGGTAGCAAATTCATTCAGAGAAACCATTTTCCCAGTCTGAAAGATAATGACAGTGATAGCCCAGCACAGGAAAAAGGTTTGAAAATAACCTGAAAACCAATCTGTGCATCTGCTGAGACTTGTAGGATACAATATGATTTGAAGATGGGCCAGTCAGCCACGATCCTCAGCAAACAAACATTTCTAGAGGGCCTATTGCACAAAGGTCGTGATATTATGTGTTGCAGGAGATCCAAAACAGAACTCATAAATGCTACTCCTAAGAATGTTTGTAACCCATTTGGGGGGAGAAGAAACACAAGCATACTTGAAAATGAGATAAAACTTGAGAATGGATTTATGTCTATTTAGGATACCCTCTGTTGCAACAAGAAAAAAACACCTGAACAATGGAAAAAGATCTGGGCTCATGCACCTGGCCAGTCCAAAGGTCAGGTGGATGACGGTTTGACTGGTCAGCTCTGCAAAGTCATCAAAGTCCTATTTTCTTCTGGTCTCTCTCCACTCTTTCCCTTAGCCTGGCTTCTCTCATAATCCTGAAATTGTTGCCACAGATTCAGGCTACACATCTCAACATCACAATAACCTTCTTTAAAAAGAGAACTGATTTCCCAGCAATTCAAGCAAGAGTCCTGAAATGGACTCTGATCAGGCATCTTAACTCCCATGACCACTTGGGAAATGGATGTGTTCACTAACATAAGACAACTGCAAACCCACTGCTAGAACTCGGGGAAGAGGGAGCTTCCCTTCTCAAAACTCTTGGGCTGGGGGCGCTTGGGTGGCTCAGTTGGTTGACTGTCCAACTCTTGACTTTGGCTCAGGTCATGATCTCAGGGTCATGAGATTGAGTTCCACTTCCGGCTCTACACTGGGCGTGGAGCCTGCTTCAGATTCTCTCTCCCTCTGCCCCTCCCCCCCATCTTCCCACCCCTCACCTCTACCTCACCACTGCTGCTCTCTTGCTCCTGCTCTCTCTCAGGGAAAAACAAAACAAAAACAAAACCAAAAAAAACCTCTTGGGCTGTATGAAGGAGGAATAGATAAGCAAAAGAGAATCTAGGTATTGTTGTTGGTGTGTGTGTGTGTGTGTGTGTGTGTGTGTGTTGGTAAGATTTTATTTATTTATGTGAGAGAGACTGAGAGAGCACAAGCAGGGGGAGCAGCAGAGGGAGAGGGAGAAGCAGGCTCCCCGCCGAGCAAGGATCCCTATGTGGTGCTTGATCCCAGGACCCTGGAATCATGACCTGAGCCAAAGGCAGAGGCTTAAGCGACTGAGCCACCCAGGTGTCCCAAATCTGGGTACTGTTAAGAAAGGGGAAGGGGAAATGGACACTGTGTAGGCAACCACCCATGTCTACCCAGTAAATTTTGAAATCTCTCTTAGAATTGGTTCTAACATTTCACAGTTAGAATGGTAGTCATTGTGTTGAGCCTAAATTCTTCTTGCAATTTAAGCTAATTTATTTTTCTTTTATTCAGAATGGAGCTGGAAGACATGAACTCCTTCCGCCCCTCTCATCACACCCCTTTGTGTATTTGAAGAGGGCTATTAGATAATGCCTGCAATTGTCATCCATCCATTTCAAGTAATTTGAATTCCTTTGATTTCTTAAAACTTCCTTGAGAATTACCTACTTTTCTACTTTCAGATTGTTATTTCTCTTCTCTGGGTGCTCTGCAGTGCTTCAGAATGTCTTGTTTAAGTGGAGTAACAATCTTAGTGGAGCCCAGGGCCCGCTATAGCTACCATTAATTGAGAATCTATTATGTACCAGTAGACTTTATATGTTTTTCATACTTCAGCTAATTTAATGCTTGCAACAGTGCCATGAGATATATGATATCACCCATATTTTAAAGATGAAGAAAGTAAAGTCTCAAAAGGTTAAGTAACTTGCCCTCAAGCATGACATAGCAGAGACTGTATTAGAACCCAGGATTCTCTCATTGCAAGGCCTGCTTTATTTCCATCAAGCCAAACGGCCTCTAAAACACTAATAGTCTAGCTTGAGTAATGCCGAGTATAATTAGTGTGTAAAAATGATTCCCGCACATTATGTAAATTTAAGGAAATAATAAACATCAGCACCTGTAAGCCTGTCCCTTGAGAATTATTCCAAGGTTAATATATTAAAACAAACTATCTTTCTTCAGTATTCAATTTGTGCCCCCCCCCAAATCACTTAATTCTCCTCTAAAGCCAGGTTTATGAGTGATGTGGGTCAAATGCATTATAATATAGAAATGATTAATGATTTGCATATGCTAATAACATTTTTATAACCCTACTCAAGTCTTGCTGATTAACTGATTTTAGACAGGTTACTTTAAATTTCAAAATATAGGAAAATGAACACCTTTTGCTTTCAAAATCAGTAGAAATTCACTGACTAAAGCAATCATTGGAAGGGGTTAAAAAGAAAAAATGCAAACAATTATGTAATGTTGAGTTTAAGGGATAAAGGGCCTCAATTAAAGCCATGCCAAAAAAAGTAATTAGGCTGCACATCATTGTCAGAATGAACTGGAACAAGAAAAATGAAAAATCTGGTCAGGAAAAGAGAGGGAAGCTTCATGGTGCTGTCACCCTATATTAGCACAAAATTATCTTCTCAGTGATACTCTTTTTCCTCTCTTTGGGCGGAATGCTGCCTTTCACACATTTGCAAATGTTGCTGACAGTCTCAACCCAGTCTTCCTTCTAACAACCAAAGCATTACATTTCCAAGCGCCTTTGCGATCTCTTTTTTTCTAAAACCGCCAACAGGATGTATAGTAAGTAGGAGCCTGCTGGGGTCATGAGACCCTGAGAAGAACATCTGGCCTCGATACTCTGTTAGAAGGAAAAGGAAATACAACTGATTTCTGGGCATTGATTTTGTATCCTGCCACCTTACTGAATTGTTCTATAACTTCTA
>NC_048223.1:16907087-16985667 GCF_002007445.2 Ailuropoda melanoleuca | reverse complement strand
GAATCTGGGGATGTACTGTATGGTGATTAACACAATATAATAAAATAAAATTAAAAAAAAAAAAAAAGAAGGAAAAGGAGCTTTATCTTGAATTACATGGCAACACCCAATTAATTTAATCCAAATACTGTGATTTAGTGGAAACATTTTCAATTGCTAAATGAAATTTTTAAATGTTTCTATTCAGTCTGACATTTTTTTCTGATTTACTATGTATTTATTTATTACACAAACATAATGAGTTATAATGTTTATAATATAACAATTATAATGTTTATTATATAATAATTGTACAAGGAAAGTCCCCCTTTGGTAAGGCGGCACAAAAACATTTCCATTAGCCTAACAAATCAATTATTTTTCTTTTTTCATGCCCCTCTCTAATTCATGTCTATATATGTGTGTATATAATTTAAAATTTATCCTAATTTTAATATAAATACAAATTGTATATACTGTAGTATTCATTTAATGCTGGGTGATAAACATTTTACATATAGCTATGAGCATCACAAATA
This sequence comes from Ailuropoda melanoleuca, assembly GCF_002007445.2. NCBI lineage: Eukaryota > Metazoa > Chordata > Mammalia > Carnivora > Ursidae > Ailuropoda > Ailuropoda melanoleuca. Next base: position 16,985,149 of record NC_048223.1, on the reverse strand, counting down.
TTTTAATAATTTCATGATATTAAGATAATGTTCTATGACTTAGCCATTTTTTATTACTGTACATACAAATTATTTTCAATTTTTCCTGGTTACTAATGAAGACGCCATGAAGTTCAACTCGCATAGAACTTTCTCTGTATTTTGATATTTTCTTAGGTCAAATTCCCTAATACTTGACTATAATTATTTTTAAATGTACCTGATTCAGTCACTACTGAATGGGTTCAAGATCCCCACAGACTGTGTCATTTTGGCATGTAGATTATTTTGAGCCAAAGGCACTTTTGAGACCCTGTGAGCTCAAGAGAAACTTTTGCCCTTCCCTTAACTACATAGAAGAATCTAAATTGAAGCTCTTTCCCAGAATAAGGGTTATTAGCAGAGATAAATTTTATTTGGGTGACCCATCTGTACGGTAGGGCAACTATCTAATTACCATACATCTCCTCTTCTTATCACCCTATGAAATACATTCCTTGTAGAGGCCACTTTTAGGCAATAGGCTTGAGCAATGGAAACTTATATAAGGCAAAAGGGCCCACAGTGACTGCCAAGCTCAATGTAAACAGGCTCATTAAGCGATCCTTGAAATGGCCATAGGCTCTAACTAACCAATGGGCTACTTATAGCCAGGCAGTTACAAAAAAGGGAAAATTCCATACCTTCCCATACTTCCTCACTCCACCCTATACCTAGAGCCCCTTACCACCACCTCCTGGTAGCCAGTCTCTCCTTTGCTGCCCTGCCCACTGCTCCCTTGTGATATAGTAAATAAACTTCTATCTCCTTTGTTCTGCCTTGGGTGAATTCTTTCACTGCCTGGCCACTAGCCCCCATCCAATCAGAAAGCACCACATTCCTTTCCTTTGAAACCCCAGACCCCTACCTTCTTCTCCTTAGTTCAGAATGACATATGTACCTCATTTTGCCTGACTGTCTTTGGAATTTCCATGTCTATGTGGATTACTCATATGCAAGCCTGTTAAATTTCATTTTTTCCTGTTAATCGGTCTCATGACAATTTGATTCTTAGTCCAGCTAGCAGGACCTTTGAGCAAACAGGAATTCTTGCCTCCAACACTACTAAAAAAAGCTTCAAGATTAGCACAATAACTTTTAAGTCCACTATCTTGAAATAAAATGATAGCCAGCCGGTTTTTATATATTCTTTAGTTGTTTTGATAGATTTCAGTGAAGCTCGGAATGCATGTATGAAAACATACTGTAAGCCACATAGGTAATTAAAATATTTCCGGTAGTCACCTTAACAAAAACAAAAAATAAATAGGTAAAATCAATTTTAATAATATATTTTATTTAACTCCATATACCCAAAAGATTATTTCAACATGTAATGAATATGAATTATTGTTAATGAGATATCATATATTCTTTTCTTCATAGCAAGTCTTTAAAATCTATTTTGTGTTTTACACTTACAAAACATCTCAATTCAGATGCTAAATTTTCATTAAAAATTCTTCTTCTTCTTTTTTTTTAAGTAGGTTCCATGTCTGGCATGGAGCCCAAAGCAGGGCTTGAATTCACAACCCTGAGATCAAGACCCAGGCTGATATCAAGAGTCAAGAGTTAGATGCAGGGCACCTGGGTGGCTCAGTCAGTTAAGTGTCTGCCTTCAGCTCAGGTCATGATCCCAGCGCCTGGGATCAAGCCCCACGTTGGGCTCTCTGCTCAGCAGGGTGTCTGCTTCTCTCTCTTCCTCTACCACTCCTCCTGCTTGTGCTCTCTCTCTCTCAAATAAGTAAATAAAATCTTAAAAAAAATAAAAATAAAATAAAATCTTTAAAAAAAAAAGAGTTAGATGTTTAATTGACAGAGCCACCCAGGTGTCCCCATTAAAAATTCTTAATCTATATTTATATTATACAAAGTTTATAGTTAAGGAAAAGTAAATTTGTACATTCCAATTGTTCAAAATTTACTTAAAAGTTTTCCAATAACTTGAGTATCAGTTTTTAAATTTAAATTAATAAATATTAAGTAAAATTAAAAATTCAGTTTCTTGGTTATACTAGACACATTGCAAATGCTCAGTAGCCAACGTGTCTATTGCGTTGGGTAGCACAATTTTGATAAAGGTCTTATAAGTGATTTTTCTCAGTAAGGTCTGTAATGCACAGAACCATTAATTACCTTAACATTTATTTCTTTTTAGAAGAAAAAAAAATCTGTATTGACTTTCTTGAAAGTATTTCCCCTCCCTCCCAACAAGATTATTCAATAATCATTTGTATTCATTTGGTCAAAATGGCACATGGCGATCCAATAGATGGAGTACCAGCCTCTTCTGATAGACTTGACCAGATGATAGTAAAACAAGGTTTTTGTGAATAGAATGTTCCCGTATGGAAAGAAAATGAGCTCTTTTAGAAGTTTTTTTGAGGGAGGAGGAAAAATCCAATTAACTGTTTTCATAGCACCAGCTGGTTCTTTGGAGCCAAAAGAAACAACACCTCCCCGGGGTGAACATTTATTTCACTTCCAGTCAGAAATTCAGTCACCCGGATTCCTGAGAGATCAGGCTATCTGTTAAACAATATTGATGGTAATTAGGATGACAAATAACAGCAAGAAATAAGGACATGAATTCTCACCCCTGTGGCTCTTCTCTAATCTTTATTTAATTTGTCTATGTGTTTTTGGTACTAATGAGATTTAAAAAAAATCTATTTCAAGTTCAGCCCTACTTGCTATCTTATGAGAGTGTGGCGTTTCATGACAGTTACATATGCTAAAAATAATAATGATGGCTTTTATTTTATTTTGAGTATTTCCATTTTTGTGTGCTTAGACACTGTTATGGGCCACTATGATGGGCATTTCATAATACATTAAAGTATTTAACACTCACAACTACGGTAGAGGTTAAATGGTCATACAGTTATGATCTTAAGAGTCATTATTTTAGTTGGGGAAGTTGTCATTGAATACTATATATTTCCTTCTAAATGACTTCTTTCTACACACACCTTTCCCTCCCTCCCTCTCTCTCCCTCCCTCCCTCCTTCCTCATTTCGTACCTTCTCTCCCCACCTTCACTACTCAATCCATCACAGTGGGCTCTACTATCTCCCACTGCTCTTGCTGAGGTCACTAGTGACCTCCTACGTGGCAAGCCCAAGGGGCCAGTTTATAATTCTCTCAGCAGTTGATCACTTTTTTAAAAAAAAGATTTATTTAATTGGGGGGAAGGGGCAGAAGGAGAGAGAGAGTCCTCAGCGGACTCCCCACTGAGCACAGAGCCCAACATGGGGCTCAGTCCCACCACCCTGAGATCACGACCTGAGCTGAGACCAAGAGTGGACACCTAACCCACTGTGCCCCCCGGGTGCCCCAGCAGTTGATCACTTTTAAACATTTGCCTCTCTGGATGCCTAGGGCACTCCTCTCCTGGTATCCTCCTCATTTTCTCCACACTCCTATTTCATCACCTTTGCTATGTTCCTTCTCTTCCATCTTCCCCTTAAAGATATGTGTCTCACAGAGTTTAATTAATTCATATGTATTTATTAACATATATGTGTATATACATAGGACTGCTGTGTCAGTCTTTAGACAGATCAGAAGGGAAGCCTTCTCTACTGACACTAATTTCCTAATTGAGCTCATCTAGTCTCATGCCTTTAAGTAACATGTATACATGACCAGTTCAGTCTCTAGTTCTGACTGAATTCAAAACTCAGATCCAACTGTCTCCATGACATCTTCACTTGGATGTCTCCTAGCGATCCCCAATTTAATGTATTCAAACCCAATTCCTGACAGCATCCCCACCACTAACATACAAACAAAACCAAATGTGCCTCTCCTCCTTCTCCCACCTCTGCTCCAAGTTACTGAACTGGATGAACTTTATCTCTTGAATTTGTTCCCTATATCTGTTATTACTATCCTAGTCCAAGACATTATTGCTTCCTGCTAGAACCAGTGTAACAACCTCTCACTTGGTCCCTGGGGTCCAGTCATGCTACCTCCTCCTACCAGTTAAATCTTAACTCTCCAGTCTTATCTCTGGTCTTTTTTCCACTCACACTATATACTTCTATTATAATATATGTTATAAATCATATACATAAACCATGATATATAATATATTATTGTAATATCTATAAATATGTATATATTTAATTTTTAAAATATTTCAAGTCCTCTCTTGCCCCTGGACTTTCAGATATGCCATTTTATATACATGGGAAACTCTTCCTTGACCCGTTCTCTACTCTTCTTCGCCTGAACACAGAAACAGCACCTACACAGAAAGACCTTAGAACAGTGCTCAGTACATAGTAAGGGCTATATTCTTATTAGTATAGTAGAGAGCTTTACATGCCCGTTGATAATTCTCTTCACAGACTGCATAGTTTATTTAACAGTCCTCTACTGAGGGAATTTGTTTCAATTTTCTGCTATTGTAAATCCTTGTGCATATGTTATTTCAAATATGTCTTGGATTAGCTCCTTGGAAATAGGCTCTGAGATGGGTGTGTAAAAGCCATATTACAGGTGCCCTTAAGAGCTAAATCTATAAAGGAGTAAAGAGGGTAGGATTGGATAAAGAAAGAAGCTGACTTGCAATGTGGTCACAACTGAGGCTTCCGCTGATCCACAGCAGACTCTGGGGCTGGGAAAGCTCTTTAGAATTGTCTCAGTTTGGGGCACCTGGGTGGCTCAGTCAGTTAAATGTCTGCCTTAGGCTCAGGTCCATGATCCCAGGGAAATGGGATTGAGCCCCGTCTCAGGCTCCATGATCAGTGGGAGTCTGCTTCTCCCTCTGTCCCTCCCCTCTGTTCATGCTCTCTCTCAAATAAATAAATAAAATCTTAAAAAAAGAAAATTGTCCCAATTTAAGACAAGAGGTGGGCTTTTGTATCCCTACATCAGCTAGTCATTGGCCATGGACTACACGCTGGTGGGGACTGTAACCTTGGGCAAGGCAGGTCCCTGAAGTTGAGGGCAATTCCCAGTGAGGAACACAGCTATGTCAGCAGTGAAGGTTTCCTGCAGCTTGAGAATTGGCTACGTTGGCCCTGAAGAAGGGACTTGGGCTCAGCACCACAGTATGCAACAGAGCACGGTTCTCAAACTTTGGGGTGCAACAGAATCACCTGATGTTAAAGTATACATTGCAGAGCCCAACCCTAGGGTTCCTTATTCAGTAGGTCTATAGTGGCTTAAGGTAGCCACAGAACTCACTTTTGGCAATTACGTGCGAGCTATTGAATTACAAATATAATACTCAAGAGATAGCTTCAATCCCCGGGTGGCTCAGTCAGTTACACATGGGCCATCGGCTCAGATCATGATCCCCGAGTCCCCGGATCAAGTTCCGAGTTGGGCTCCCTGCTCAGCAGGGAGTCTGTTTCTCCCTGTGCCCCTCATCCCACTCTGGTGTTCTCTCTTTCTCAAATAAATAAGTAAACCTTAAAAAAAAAAAAAAAGAGAGAGATAGCTTCAATCAAACAGGAAAGGGAGCATGGTAGACTGCAATAGCCCCAAATTCATCCCATCTATAGATGCGTGCCCCTCTGCAATGTGACCTTGACATTCCTTCCACCAAAAGGTGAGGTCTCCTCCTCCACCCCTTTAGTCTTCTTTGGCAAATAGAATGGGGAAAGTAATGATAACAGAGTCGTAGGCCTGGGGCTTAAGGGTGCCATGCAATGTCTACATTTCTTTCTTGGAACCCTGTGAATGCCATGTAAAGATGCCTGAGTTAGCCTCGTTGACAGTGAGAGACCGCATGGAGAGAGATGCCCAGTTAACAGCCAACACGTGAGTAGGCCCTTTTAAACTATCCAGCCTCAGTCAAGCCACCCGATGACTGTATCTACATGAGTGATCCCAGGTGAGACCAGTAGAAGAACCATCCACCTGAGCACAAATTAAACTGCTGATCTTAAGAACCATAAGCAGGAAAAAAAAAACTGTTGTGTTAAGTCATTACATTTTGGGGTACTTTGTTACACAGCAATAGCTTAATGATATAAGGGGCAACACTGTAGGAAGTGGAGGAAGAACAAGATGGAAGAAACATGATGCCTGAGCTTATCTCATGGGACAGAAAGACCTGAGTGAGGGAGAAATTGACTTCGATCTGGTCTGAATCACTCATCACATACATTATTTCATTTCACTTGCATGCCGCCTATGAAGTAAATACTGAGATCTTATTTTCTTTATTTTATAAGTGATGAAAAAAAAAGAAACCTCTTCAACGTGTAAGAAAGAAAGCACTCAAGCAGCATAGGAGCTTGTTTGGCAAGAACCTCTGGATCTGACTGATAGGATGATTTTAGCTACATTCTGAACTGCTTTCTCCGTGCAGGAAAGCAACACTGCCACCACCTCATACAGCAGTTGCTATTTGAAAACGCATTAATATATTCATCCAAAAGGTATTTATTAAACAACGGCTATGTGCCAGGCACCATTCTAGGCACTGAGGACACATCATTGAGCCAAACAGAAAAAGATGTCTGGCCTTCTGGAGGGTATGTCTTAGCAAAGGGACACAGTAAGCAATAAACATGATGCATTGATTAGAAGAAAATATTTGCAAATCCTATATCTCTGATAACCATATATCTGATAAGAGACTTGAACCCAGGATATACAAGGAATACTTGCAATTCAATAACAAGAAAACAAATCACACTATTAAAACTAGAGAAAGGATTTGAACAGACATTTCCAAAGAAGGAATACAAACGGCCAACAAGTGCATGAGAAGATGTTTCATACCACTGGTCATTAGGGAAATGAAATTCAAAACTGCAATGAGATATTCCTTCATACCCACTAAGATGGTTAGAATCAAATAACAATTAGTGTTAGAGATGAGAAATTGAAACCCTCATACACTGCTGGTAGGAATATAAAATGGTGCACTCGCTCCGGGAAACAACTGGGCAGTGTCTCAAATGATTCAACATAGAATTACCATATGACCCCATAATTCCTTTCCTAGGTATATACCAAAGACAATTAAAAATATATGTCCACACATAACCCTATGCACAGGGTTCATAATAGCATTAGCCGTAACAGCCAAAATGTCCATGAACTGATTAATGAATAAAATGTGTTCTCTCCACGCAATGGAATAACATTCAGCAATGAAGAGGAATGAGGTCCTGTTACGTGCTACAACCTAAATGAACCTTGAAAGCATGCAAAGTGAAAGAAACCAATCACAAAAGGCCACATATTGCATCATTCCATTTACATGATATGTCCAGAGTAGGCAAATATATAGACACAGAAAGTAGATTAAAGGTTGTGTTAGGACGGGATGGATGGGAAAATAGAAGGATGACAGCTGAAGTGTACAGGATTCCTTTTTGCAGGGATGAAAATGTTCTAAAATGCATTGGGGTGACAGTTGCACAACTTTAAATATACTTTAAAGTGTGTATTTAATACAGGTGATTTTTATGGTATACAAATTATACCTCAATAAAGCTGCTAAGAAACAGGAGAGAAGGTATTGGACCTAGCCATGCAGATATCTGAGGGAAGAGCATCCTGGCAGAGGGAACAGTCAGAGCAAACCCATAAGGCAGGGGATCACCTGGTGTTCAAGGAACTACAAGGAGACCAGAGTGTGGCTGGAACAGAGTGAGGGAAGAGAAGACTCATTAGAAATGAGGTCAGAGAGGAAATGAGAGGCCAGCTCAGGTAAGGTCTTTTAGGCCACTGTGGACACTTTGTCTTTCCAGTAAGGGAGATAAGGAGCTCTTGTAAGGTAGAGAGCAAAACAGTGACATTACATTTGACTTACATTATAGAAGAGTAAGTCCATCTGCCGTGTTGGGAAGTAGAGCCTGCGGAATTGCAGGGCAAAGGTAGAGACAGGGAGGCTAGTTAGGAGGCTGGAATGCATAAAGAGAGGATGGCAGCTCAGACACCACTGATAGGTAGTTATGGAGATGGTAAGTAGTTGGAATCTAGAGACATGAACTCATTCAATCCTCACAGTAATACTGAGGTATGCAGTAACATCATTCCCATTTTACAGATGAAGAAACTGAGGCATTGTAATTTCATAGCTTCCAATGTCAAGGAATATGTGCGAAGGCTGGGTTAAACCAGGACAGTCTGGGTCCAGAGTCTGTGCCCTTAATCGTCACACTAGACCGCCTCTCTGAAAGCTCGTCTGTTGTCACCTGTGCCCATCAGTTCTGATATGCAAACGTGTGGAAATTTTTTTAAAGCATGCTGGCCGCAGCTGCCTGCTAGGATTCTCTTCCTGATAACAATGTTCCTGGGGATTGGTCTAAATTTATGCTCACACCAAAACACTTTGTTTCCAAGAAAAATGAGCCAGCATCAACACTGAACTAGAGAGGAAAAAACAGTTGAGGCCTAAAATGAGAATGAAAAAAAAAAAACAAGGCTGAAAAGTATGGCATTGCTCTAACAAGGAAGAAGAAAATAAATGTCAGGGGAAGGGAAACTCTGACAAGCACCACAGAGTGGAATTAAACTGTGAGCCTTTGTGAATTGAAATTTTTGGTTCTACTGAAAGCCTAGATAATGGGAGTGAAATCCCTTTTACTTCTAAAGTGTTTGAATTGAGCCATTGTGTAGCTTTTACTCATTGCTCTGATGACACGCCTTAACTGCAACCCAGTCAGCTCATTCTGGCTGCAGGCTGGCCTGTTTCCAAGTTGTTGGGTTTTTTTTTTTTTTTTTTTTTTTTTTTATAAATCCAGATTTTTGAATTGGAAGGAAATTGCATGTGATTGGTTTTTCTTTTGCTCCCTCTAAACAATAGTCTATCAAGGGATCAGAGCATTTCACTAGAATTTGTACACTGCTCTCCCTTCCTCTCCTCCCTTCCTCTCTCCTTCTTGAAATCTCTCTATTTGAAAAAGGATATCCTGTTTCCAGTTCTGCTGTGTATTTCAGCTTCTCACAATCATGTGAGATTCACCTCTTTTACTGTATGTGTGCATCCCTTCCCCTCACTTCCACCCTCACCCCGTGAGGAGGTGATGGCTGGAGCAGCAGCTGCCATCTTGTAGCTGGAGAAGAATGCCAAGAGAATTCAGTGCTAACTCAGCTTAAGATGCTGAACAAACTCTGGAATCTCCTTCCTCTAGACTTACAGGAGACATAGAATGATTTCATTGCTTCAACTTAATTTTCTATTATATCAGGAGGTCCTAAGGGACCAAGTAATAACGAATTTCACCTTTTTTCCTTCTGTCTTCCAACTTTTCTCCAGTGTTGAGCCAAGGGAGGGATAGGATGCAGACAGAGGATGGTTCCACCTCCACCTAGCCCTCACCTGGTGCCCAGCCATAGTGGGTCTAAATTTCTCCACATCTGGATTCTTCCTCCCACCACCCACCGCCGCCATTTTCTCTCTCTCTCTCTTTGAGCAATCAAACCCTGCCTTGACTCCAGTGAGATCAGAAAACAAAGAACTTTGTGGGAATCAGGAACCACTTTCCAAAAGAACGCCTACAATTTCTGACTGTGGTCTGTGTCATAAAGGAATGGCAGGAGGTCAGTGTAACAGCAACTTCCCACTTACTAGTCTCCAATCTCCCTTCTTTATGGAAGTTTCTAGTTTTGTAAGATACCGTGTATTATTTTGTCATTTATTTCCTTGGCTTAACTTGTTTAAAGATTACCCCCAATTTAAAAGCAATTCAAAAAGCAGTACATTTTTGTCAGTGACACGTATTTTTTAAAGTTTGGGTGACAAAACGTAAATATCTTGTCTTCTCTTATATACACAGTGTGTTTTAGGACTTGAGCTTTGCACACACCATTGGTTATCTGTTTCTACAGCACTTTCATAAATTCAGCTCAGCCGAATTCCCTGCTTTCCCTGTGCTCTTCCTTCACTGTGACATTATCCCGCCATGAGTGATGGAAGCACCGAACAATGTGCCGGCAGAGTTAAAAATTGTATTTGGGAAACCTAACTTATTTGTGATAAAAAAACAAAAAACTTTTGTATGGCTACTAAAGCAATCCTGATACTCAATCAAGACCAGCTTGTGTTACTATTGCCTTTTTGAGCCCTTTTTATGAGTTTGAATGAACTTAGAGTCTATCTCAGACACAGGAGCAGAACACACTTTATGTTTCTGCAGAGTTGTTTTTCATCACAAACTAATAAGCAGCAGACAAAACTCTCTGTGGAGTCTGCTCACCACATCAGATCTCCACTGTATCACCGCTTAGAAAATTAAAATATAGGAGGGCCAAGAAACCAGGCACATCCATGGAAAAATGGCAACTTCTATGACAAGGCTGTCATGTGCGATTGCTGACAGGGTCTCTCTCCCCAGAAATAAAAGGGTGATGTGACACTGTGAGAGAAGCGTCTAATGCACTGACAATTTTCTTCAGGGAGGCGACAGTGCTCGGCTATCTCCTTTGCATTTGTTTGAGAAAGGAATTTAAATTCAAACCAGATATGAATATTTCTGAATTGATTTAAATTGAAAAATAGCATTAGGTCTTTTTCTTCTTTGGACATTTCAGTCTTTGTTTGCATGTTGACAGAAGTTGTCCTCTGGAGACACCGAATTCAGCCCCCTTGGGACATAGCAGTGAGTCTCTACAGCGTATCTGCCTGGGGCTTGTTCCAAAGCCTTTGCTGGTTGTTTTACTGTCATACACCACCTGCAATCTCCCAACAAGCCTGAGTACCGTGTAAATGACTTTCCAAAACCAGCAGGCTTATTTCAAACCCTTTTCAACGTGGTTTGCATTGAAAAACAGAGAAGATTTTATCAAAAACACTGTGCATGACCTTGAGGGCAGTGTCAAAGGTTTACAACTCAAGACTCCCAAGACAGGACCATTTCATGTGGTCAGAGGGACAGATGAGAAAGAAAGGAAGCCAGGGCTGTAGGGAGGCAGTGTGACCTGGCTCGGGCCCCTGATCACCCGCTTAGCAGCTATGGGACTGTGGCAGACACACCCTAAAGTCACCATCAATGAATCACATCCTTGTCTAATCCCCATCCCTCGAGGGCAGGTGGAATCTAGGACCTGCTTCTAACCTATTACATATGGCAAATGTGACGGGATGTCATGATTGCGATCTTGTTACATTGCATAGAAAAGGTGAGGTGATGTCACTGCCATGATTATGTTACCTTATATAAGACCCATCTTCGTAGACTGCCGTGAGAGCTTATTCTCCTAGCCTTGAAAAAACAAATAGCCGCATGAAGGGTTTATAAAGCAGGCCATGTGGCCAGGGGACTGTGGGTGGCCTTGAGTAAGAGTGGCTCTAAGCTGATTGCCAGTAAGAAGTTGGGGTCCTCAGTCACACAGCTACAAGGAAATGAATTTTGCCAACAATGTGAGTGAGCTTGGAAGTGGATTCTTCCCCTGCCAAGCATCTAGACAGGAATGCAGCCCACCTGACAGTTTGTTGAAGCCTTGCGAGACCCTGAGCAGAAAATCAAGCCATGTTGTGCCCAGACACCTACCACAGCAACTTTGAGGTAATTAATGTGTATTATTTTAAGGCACTAAGTTTGTGGTAATTTGCTACACAGCAAGAAAAAGTTAATACGGTAATCTGGAATAAGTTTGGTTTCTTTCTCTAAGTCTTAGTTTCTTCATCTTTAAAATAGGGATGATAATACCTACTTATAGGTAGGTTTAATCATCAAATGAAATAATAGCTCTGGCTAAAATAGTGGGTATGTTATTATACTATTAGTAATCTTGTTATTTTTCTAGGTACGTGGTCCTACTAGACACACCACATAGCCAGGTAGGCATTTAGAGGAAATGGCCTTGGGGCACCTGGCTGGCTTAGTTGGTAGAACACACAACTCTTGGAGTCCTGAGTTTGAGCTCCACGTTGGGTGTAGAGATTACTTAAAAAATAAAAGTGAAAAATAAATAGGGGAAGTGGCCTTACTCCTGGGGCCAACCACAGAAGTACAGCAAAGGGCAAAGCATGGTAGGCCAAAACATCCAACAGCCAATGGTCAGCACTGAAAATCCAAGAGGAAAGGGTTGAGTCCTAATGGGCGGGTAAGATACTGAATCAGAATTCCATCCATGAGTGATGCTGAAAAATCTGGTAGGCAGGCCGTTATGTGAGCAGTGGTCAGACCAGAGCAGGATAATGAGACCCACAGTGCTAGCTGGATTTCAGGAGGTGAAGTCCCTCCTGGGCCCAGGGAAATTAATGCATGAATAAAGGGAAACACTGCCAGTTGTCCTGATTCTGCTCCCCCTGAGGCTGATACAGGGGTCTACTACATCTTTGTCTGATCGTATACTCTGTCCCCAGCAGTAGGCTAGGCACAGACGATGCCAAGAGCAGTGGGAGGTCCTCCCTGCCCTGGAGAGTACCCAGGCTAGTGACCACAAGTTAGACTTTAAGACCAACATTGGAGTTCTGTGTTCAGAACTGGGATTCCAAAATCTATAGAGCAACCAGTGCCAAGCTCCGGCATCTGTGGGCTGCAGTGGGGGCTCTCAGCCTGCCTTATACATCCTTGGCTGTCTGACACCTGGGTCAATAGGTTGAGCTTTCCGGTGGAGCATGAATAACCTCCCTACAGAAGGCAGGTGAGAACTAAAGCCAAGGGAATGAAGTAGGACCTTGGCACCGCTTCATAAACCACCTGGAAGCTCCCAACAAAGCTGGGAAGTGTGTTAGTGATATTCAAAGACAAGGCAGACTTATTTTAAATTAAGTGGGCTCACGACCCACTCCTTTGTTATGCTAGTGTGAGAAGACCAGGTACACTCTGCATCTTACTATTGAAGTTGTAAAGGCTTGGGTGGTCGGTCATTCAGAATATCAGAAAATATCAAAATTCAGAAACTTGAAAATCAAACATTAGTGGGACTACAAGCTTTGGCTACTATTTCCTCGTTGTTAGGTGTCTACAGTAATGCTATCTTGAGGGGTTTGTCAACACGTTTCATTGAGAAAACAGAAAGTGATACCGATAATTACCTTGACAACTTGGGAGGCAGAGTGCCCCTCACAAACTTACCTGCTCTGGGCAACCTGACGCCCACTGTCTCATTAGCACCAGCTTCGTGAAGGGTTCCTTCTTTTTCCTGGCTTTCCCTCTTTCTGATGGATGAAGGGCAGCACAGTAAAGCATGGTGGTGAAGAGCCCCAGCCTCTGCAGACAGATATGCAGGATTAACGCAGCTGCCCCTGCTTCTGCACAATTCACTGAACTTCTTTGAACTTGGAATCAGGCCAGTAGAAGTATGTCAGTTAAAGCTTTCATCACAGGCCCGAACATAGGGAGTCCTCATTAATGACGGCTGTTGTTGTTAATGTTATTATTATGACAGTTATTTCTTTGTACCTTGATTTGTTTATTGTGCAGTCATTAATGCCTGTAGGATAGTATGGAACAAATGACACCCAGGTAGGGGACTCCTAGAAGCTTAATTCAGGGAAGCAAAATTGTTTATAACTATGCCCTAGCCCAGAAGTTGGCAAATTTTCTCTATAAAGAGCAAGATAGTAAATATTCTAGGCTTGCAGGCCACATGGTATGCAGCGCAATTACTCAATGTTGCTGACAGTAGCTTCAAAGCAGCCTTAGATAATACATGAGCAAATGGGCGTGGCTGTGTGCCGATGAAATGTTATTTACAAAAGAACTGGCTGGCAGGATGTGAGCCATGGTTTGCCAACCCCTGCTCTAGACCTTTGCCCATGCACAACAAGGTATTCCTAAACAGAACTCTAAAGGGAAGGGCACGTGGTCGAGAGGGCACGATGGCATTTTAGTCTTGATTTTGCCCTCTCCCGACAGTAGCGTTATAGGAATATTACTTAGCTCCTCCATGCCTCAGGTTCTTCCTCCACAAAACCTAGGGAATTGCACCGCCCATGCGGTTATTGAGGATAAATGACCAAAGTATATAAAAGATAATTGAGTAAAAGATAACACATGAAAACAAGATACGTGTGTGTCGTTCAGGTTTCTCACATGACCTTACTTCTTATCAGTCTGATTAGATTGTGAACTTGTGGAAGGCTGAACTCTTATCATCTATTGCCTTTATTTCTCTCTGCCTCCTCTCTAGGTGGTATAAAAGCGCCCTGTACAAAGCAGGACATTGCCTGCATTTAAACTTCTGTCATTCTCTAAATTCTTAGTTGTGGGCAGTAGAAACCAACACTTGCAAAGTGAAACAGAAAATACGTTTCTTGGACGGACATGCTCAGGTCAGGGGAGCTAGGTTGGGGGGGGGACCCAGGTTATGTTTGCACCACTGCTGTTAGGCTGCTACCACTGACTCCTCTGTTCCTGCATCCCGACAGCACCCTCAAGGGCAACTCTCCACAGTTTCTGCATCTTTGTTTTACTCCTGGAGGATTAGAAGTCTGTAATGAATTGAATGTTTAGTCATATACCAAAATTTTGCCTCCCAGTGTGATGGTACTAGGAGATGAGGCCTTTGGCACGTAATTAGCTCATGAGAGTGGAGCCCTCCTGAATGGGAGAGGGTGCCCTGAAAAATGGCACCCCAAGAGCTCTCCCACCCACTTCCCACCTTGTGAGGACACAAGAAGATGGTAGTCTGCAACCCAGAAGAGGGTTCTCCCTGGAACCCAAGCATGCTGGCACCTTGATCTTGGACTTTTAGCCTCCAGAACTGTGAGAAATAAACACGTTGTTTATAAGTTACCTAGTCTATGGTTCTTTGTTCTAGCAGCCCAAACTGACAAGAGAAAATCCCAGGCAGGAATCCCTGAATGGGGGAGGCCAGATCACCTACCAATACCTTGGCTACAAGGAGGCAAGGAAAGAAAATCAACTCTTTTGGTCTCTGGAGTGAGAACATTTTACCAAGTCACTTAATGATGTCGAGCCCTCCAAATACGAAAGATGGGGGGGCGTGGCTGGAAGCCAGAAGCAAGGCAAATGTCCACTGTACTGATCACCTGCTAACCTGAGCCACTCGTTTGTGGAGAACTTCGGAATCACGACATGGGCTAACTCCACAGTGACTTTCAGGTTGCTTGCCTATCAGCTAGGTGATAGGATGAACTAATCCCTCCAAGCTCTGGCCTTTGGTTCCCTACAGCAGATACACCAGTGCTCCCTTCATCTCTCCTCACTTCTGTGTGTGGCAGTTTGCTTTCCAACAGCCAGAACTTACAACTTTGTCAGAAGGCTGCCCTTGGGCTGCTGGAACCCATTTTGCCTGCATGCAAGGCTGGCCAAAGTGCCCGGGTAATTTGAAACCCATTAGAGGCATCCCTTAATCAATAACAGTGGGCATGAATGTATAAATATCCCAGCTCCCTTGCCCCTGGAGTAGGATCATAATGAGGTATGCGTTTTACACCATTTTCCAAAACTTTTCCACAGGATTGAACTTCAATTGCACATTATGGTAGTTGCCTAAATAGTGTACCCTTTATATACTGCCTTTTCTTCCTTACTGGACAAACACACACACACATACACACACTTCTGCCCACATCATCCACCGTCACAAAATAACTGTGTGCACTCAATCTTTCTCACAGCTTTGCTTCTGGGAGAAGCCCTAACATATCTGTATATCTAAATGTTGGCATACTATTTTTCAAACATATCAAGAATGTTAAGATGACTTTCCCCACAAAGTTCTGTAATTCACAAGAATAATTGCATAAGGAAAAAACACCCGGTGGAAAAAAGACAGTCTCTTCAATAAATGGTGCTGGGGAAATTGGACAGCTACATGCAAAAGAATGAAACTTGACCACTCTCTCACACCATACACAAAAATAAACTCCAAATGGATGAAAGACCTCAATGTGAGACAGGAATCCATCAAAATTCTAGAGGAGAACATAGGCAACAACTTCTATGACATCGGCCAGAGCAACCTTTTTCACGACACATCTCCAAAGGCAAGAGAAATAAAAGATAAAATGAACTTATGGGACTTTATCAGGATAAAGAGCTTCTGCACAGCCAAGGAAACAGTCAAAAAAACTAAGAGACAGCCCACGGAATGGGAGAATATATTTGCAAAGGACACCACAGATAAAGGACTGGTATCCAAGATCTACAAAGAACTTCTCAAACTCAATACACGAGAAACAAATAAACAAATCATAAAATGGGCAGAAGATATGAACAGACACTTTTCCAATGAAGACATACAAATGGCTAACAGACACATGAAAAAATGTTCAAAATCATTAACCATCAGGGAAATTCAAATCAAAACCACACTGAGATACTACCTTACGCCGGTTAGAATGGCAAAAATAGACAAGGAAAGAAACAACAATTGTTGGAGAGGATGTGGAGAAAGGGGATCCCTCCTACATTGTTGGTGGGAATGCAAGTTGGTACAGCCACTCTGGAAAACAGTGTGGAGGTCCCTTAAAAAGTTAAAAATTGAACTACCCTATGACCCAGCCATTGCACTACTGGGTGTTTACCCCAAAGATACAGACGTAGTAAAGAGAAGGGCCATATGCACCCCAATGTTCATAGCTGCATTGTCCACAATAGCCAAATCATGGAAGGAGCCGAGATGCCCTTCAACAGATGACTGGATAGAGCTAAATCGTGGAAGGAGCCGAGATGCCTTTCAACAGATGACTGGATTAAGAAGCTGTGGTCCATATATACAATGGAATATTACTCAGCTATCAGAAAGAACGAATTCTCAACATTTGCTGCAACATGGACGGCACTGGAGGAGATAATGCTAAGTGAAATAAGTCAAGCAGAGAAAGACAACTATCATATGATTTCTCTCATCTATGGAACATAAGAACTAGGATGATCGGTAGGGGAAGAAAGGGGGGGTAATCAGAAGGGGGAATGAAACATGAGAGACTATGGACTATGAGAAACAAACTGGGGGCCTCAGAGGGGAGGGGAGTGGGGGAATGGGATAGACCAGTGATGGGTAGTAAGGAGGGCACGTATTGCATGGTGCACTGGGTGTTATACGCAACTAATGAATCGTTGAGCTTTACATCGGAAGCCGGGGATGTACTGTATGGTGACTAACATAATAAAAAATCATTAAAAAAAATACCATAAAAAAAGAATAATTGCATATACCTAGACAGGCAAATATGAGAGGAAGAAAGCACTATTTTTTCCCACTGTAAAAGAATCAGTATTGGAGTTCTAAGTTTGTATGAAATCTGCCCCATGATGAAAATGCTGACGCTACAAAGAAAGAAAGAAAGATAGGAAGGAGGAAAGAGAAGGAAAAACAATCATTATTCAGGAGAATCAGAAGTACGTAAAGGATGGGCCTTGGACTTCTGGAGGATGATAAGGAAAATTGCTTTGAGGCAACAGGGTAAGAGGAGAGCTCCCTATACTCTGGAAAAACGAGATATGAGAAGCAAATGAGAAAGGCTGTAAATCACTGGGTAATCAAAGCAAAAGCTATTCTGCAGGGCCCTGCAGAAAGCTATCAGAAAAAGCAAAGTCGGGTCAACTCCCTGTGACTGAAAAAACACAAAACTGTCAAGTCTTGAAACTGAAGGGACTCATCTTGATACTTCTGATGGCTTTCGTAGTTGTAGTGGATGCTGTTCTCTTCTGGGAATTGGGAAGAGGTGGTTCTCATTGGATTGTCTAGTACAAAGAGGAAGATAACATGAACATATTTTTTCTCTCCGCTGCATCCTGAAAATTGAATTGCGATGATAAAGATCAGGCAATTGTGCTGAAGCACTGAACTCTTTATGAAATAATAGCTCAAGTGCCTAACTCTAATCTTGTTTCCCTCTTTGTTGGGTAAAGGAAGGATTTGACTATCACCTGCCTGAACAGGTAGGAAGATGAAGTGTCAGTCACTATATGCCCTGTGGTCAAAGTTCTCTCTAGCAAAGCAAGCCAGCTAAGCAATCATTCTAATAGGAAAGGGCAGGGGCGCCTGGGTGGCACAGCAGTTAAACGTCTGCCTTCGGCTCAGGGCATGATCCCGGCGTTCTGGGATCGAGCCCCACATCAGGCTCCTCTGCTGTGAGCCTGCTTCTTCCTCTCCCTCTCCCCCTGCTTGTGTTCCCTCTCTCACTGGCGGTCTCTATCTCTGTCGAATGAATAAATAAAATCTTAAAAAAAAAATAGGAAAGGGCAAAGGTGACCATGGGTCCAGAAGAAAGAAAATCCTTGAGGCTGAAGGAGGGTTAAAAATAGAAGTGGAGGGGTACCTGGGTGGCTTAGTCAGTTAAGCGTCCCAATCTTGATCTCAGCTCGGGTATGATCTCAGGGTTGTGAGCTCAAGCCCTACATTGGGCTCCATGCTGGGTGTGGAGTCTACTTGAAAGACGGTTGAAGGAAGGAAGGAAGGGAGGGAGGAAGGAAGGAGGAAAGGAAGAAAGAAGGAAGGAAGGAAGGAAGGAAGGAAGGAAGGAAGGAAGGAAGGAAGGAAGGAAGGGAAAGAAGCAGAGAAGAGGTAAGGAATTGACTGGTTGTGGAGATAAAATGCAACAAAACAATAGATGGACTCTAGTTCTTACCCAAAAATGACTTAGGAAGGAAAAAAGCTTAGAATTAAGTTTGGGGGAGCAATCCTAAAAGTTGTTGATGTCCCATCAACCTAAAGAAGAAAAAGTACATGAATTTGGGCAGCAGAGACAACCTGGTTAATACAGGATATTCTGGCTAACGTGTATTTGTTTGTGGACTTGGAGCTGAATAGTGTCATTGTCATCAACTACAAAGAAGATTCCAGATTAGATGAATGAGCTATAGGGAGTTCCCACAGTAGTTCCAGGAGCTGACACATGCTGGGCTGACTGCAGATTGGTTTTTGCAGTGATAATACTATGATTTTCTTCCCTGAATTTCACAGCTGAGGCCTTGTTATTCCCTTTTTATGGAGCAGAGAACAGATAGCCCATCTTGAATCTTCTTGAATGCCAAGAAGTTTTTGCGGTAAGGGATGTGGTCCAGGTGGCCCAACTCTTATCAGCTCATCTATGGTGGCAGGCAGCAAATATTTTTTTCAGAGTACTTATTTGCAGTGATCTTGAAAGCATAGCTGATTCTCTCCCCAGGCTGGTCACTTCTGTATCTGAAATGCAAGGCATGATTTCTCCCAAAGTTCAGCCAGAGTGGTTTCACATAGTGATCCTGGACAATGCATGCACAGGCATGCAAATGCAATGAAAATCACACTAGGTTATTCATAACTGTAGGCATGAGCAGGTAGCAGATCGGAAGTGAATGGGTTCCTGAACATTTCTTTACTTAATCTTTAAAAACTGAGTTCTGAACTTTCTATGCATAATATTAAAGTCAAAATGTGTCTTCCATTTTGAACTTAATGCAGTGTTTATCAAATATTATACTAACTTGAATGTGCAGTTACTCAATAATTACTCAAAGAGTTGCATATACTTGATAATTCTGAAGAATTATTTACTTAATCAAATACTTGGAAGTTTGAAGAGACATCAAAATGTTCAGAATATCAAATGTCAGTGTTAAAGCTCTAATGACACCTTAAAGAAGATATCAAATAGATCACAGACTGAAAACTACCAGTGATAAGGAAGATGGATAACCCTGGAGAAAAAGATGGTTGGAGAAGAAATGAAGAGTGAACACAAATCCCTCTGAGAATGTTCATATTAACCTGATTGTCTTTGCTGCCCAAAGTCATGTACTCTGCTTTTTGTAGGATGCACTGCTTATCCAAACTTGATTCTAGGTGTTTTTACCTTTTCTTTTTTGTTTTTTTTTAGATTTTATTTATTTATTCGACAGAGATAGAGACAGCCAGTGAGAGAGGGAACACAAGCAGGGGGAGTGGGAGAGGAAGAAGCAGGCTCATAGCAGAAGAGCCTGATGTGGGGCTTGATCCCACAACGCCGGGATCACGCCCTGAGCCGAAGGCAGACGCTTAACCGCTGTGCCACCCAGGCGCCCTGTTTTTACCTTTTCTAAATTCCTTTTGGGTAAGAGGCAGAGTCCATCCATAGATAACCAAATTTGAATTTGAACAATCAACAAGCAGTAATCAATGCAGGTGCAATTAATGTTAGGACATGGCCATAACTGGGAAGGCTCTAATGGACTTGTTCCTTTTTCAACAGCACTCCCTTTTAGTTCAGTTTGATACAAATACCCCTGTCATATTCAAAACAGGACACTAACCCATTACTTTAGCCCTTTCATAACCATTAGCAAATTATAGGGGTAAAAAACCCCACTTTGACAGAGTCTGCTTATACATTCTGAAACTCTATGATGCTCACTCAAAGCAGTCAACCATTGGTCTCTCTAAGTTTTGTTATCTAAGAATACAATTGTTTATTAAATGTACAATTAAGCTTAGGGATCAGAAGATATAATATGTGAATATGTTAGTTTTCTGTTGTTGCATAACAAATTGCCACAAATTCGGTGGATTAAAACAACACACATTTCTGTGGCATCTGAGTGGCTCAGTCAGTTGAGTATCTGCCTTTGGCTTGGGTCATGATCCTGGGGTCCTGGGATCGAATCTGACATCAGGTTCCTTACTCAGCAGGGAGTCTGCATCTCCTTCCATCCCTCCCCTTGGTCATGCTTTCTCTCTCTCTCTCTCTCTCAAATAAATAAATAAATAAATAAAAATCTTTAAAAAATTAAAAAACAAAAACAAAAACCCCACACATTTCTTACCTCAATTTCTGTGGGTCAGGAGTCTATGCACAACTTAACTAGGTCCCTTCCTCAGGATCTCACAAGGCTGCACTGAAGGTGTTAGGTGAGGCTGTGGTCTCATCTAGAGGCTCAACTGGGGAAGAATCCACTTCCAATCAATGTTGGCAGACTTTATTTACTTGTGGTTGTTAAGGCAGAAGGCCCTAGCTTCTCACTGCCTGTTGACTGAAGGATGCCCTCAACTCCCGGAGGCTGTCTGAAGATCCTTGCCACATGTGCTTTCCAACATGGCCGTTTACTTTATCAAGCCAACAAGAAGAGTTCCTAGAGTAAGTCTGCTGGCAAGACAAAGGCTCGTGTAGCATAATGTAATCATGGCAGTGACATCTCATTGCCTTGACCACATCCTATTGGTTAGAAGCAAATCTTGGGTCTCATTTCCACTCAAGGGAAGAAGATTATACAAGATTATACAGGGGTGAACACACTTAGGCAAGGAGACTTATATTGTGGAGGGCCACCTTAGAGTCTGTCTGCATAGTAAATACTCAATTACTAAATATCAAGATCTTCTGAAAGGATATATACTCCTCTCAGGGGTTAAGTAAGGACTCCTGATTGCCATGGACCCAAGCAGCAATGACCGTTCTCCAGTAATGCACTCCTATACCTTGCAGCCTGTATTTCCAGTCTAACTTGGAAAGGATCCACCTTCTCAGGCATCAGTATCTGCAAGTGCTGGAGCAGCAGCAACCAAGCCATCCTTTGGAGGGCATCTCAGCAAACATGAGAAGGACCCAAGAGGTTCCCTACTCTCTGTGCTTGAAAGTGCACATGTAGCAAAAGCCTTTCTATAAAAACCAAACTCTATTTTTATCCGAGCAGAAAACAAAACAATCAAACAGCTAAAAAGAGCAAAGTCTTCTGTTGGTTTGTAATATAGACATATTATGGCATCAACTTATTTTGTTTTTACCTCTTTTTCTCCAAAAAACATTTTTTTCTCATCCTTTCATGGAAATTTTCCATACAAGAGCTTCATGACTGCTTTACACAGACCCAGCTCCAACCTTGTTTTATCCTTGAAAACATCCTCAAGTGCCAAGCAAACCAACAATCTGAAGTAGGGAAAGACTAGTCCCAACAATATCAAGATTGCTAATGAAAAAGACTTGACTGGCTGCCAGTGCCTGAGATTTCTGGATGTCACCATTATGTGATTTGTGCTTCAGTGCCCTGAAGTAATGGCACTTTAATCTCAGGTCCATCCATCACTGTCTGAAGAGGGAAAAAAAGCTAAAGATATAAAATACTGAGGAAAGGTGAGAGTATTGCCTCATTACCTATAAAATATGGTTTTATTTCAATGCTATGATATAATTCTTTTTCCTTCCAGTACTAAGAGTTATTTCATCTTGTGCACTCCAACTTTTATTTCATGGCTTAATATTAGTGAGCAAATCTCATTTTGCTTTGAAATTCTTGTTTTTGTCAAACTGGTTTCTCTGTAAATAATGGGTTTTCTTTCTCCTTCTGAAATGCAGTTATTGTCTAGAATAGAGACTCCTCAGTGCCCTGGTGTTCTGCAGAGGGAAATGCACAGACAGCAGCAGATATAGCCCAGAATATATTAAAGTCTGAACAGCAAACATCCTGAGGCATATAAGGGGTCAAGTATGAGATAATTAAATACTACTGTACGCATACATTTGTGTTCACTTGACACCTTTGTAACAGTTGGCACAATTGACAACCTTCTTCTAAAACAAAGAACAAACAGGGGCACCTGGTGGCTCAGTAGGTTCAGCCTCTGCCTTCTGCTTAGGTCATGATCCCAAGTCCTGCATCAGGCTCCCTGCTCAGCAGGGAGTCTGCTTCTCCCTTTGCCTCTCTCTCCCCCACGCATGCTCTTTCTCACACTGTCTCTCACAAATAAATAAATAAAATCTTTTTAAAAATAAATACATAAAGTAAAATAAAACAAAGAACAAACAAAAATCTCTCTTTTATCCTGGAACACTATACATCACTTATCCCATCCTGTTGTACTTAACAGTACTGTCTTTTTAAAAATCTACCTCTACTGCCTTAAATTTCTTTTTCAGGTTGTATCTACAGTTTTTACCAGTACTTAAATCCTGGCTCTGCTATACCTAAGCCATGCAAACCAGTCCATATGCTTAATCTCGGTGAGCCTCAGTTGCCCCACCTATAAGATGGGGCTGATGACATTATCCACTTAACTGTATTGTGATGATTAAATTGAGAATCTACATAAAGAACCGTCCTAGCCAGGGCTTAGCTGATGGAAGTCCTCTTGTATTCTCTTATTTTCACCTGCTATCCCCCTCAGAGACCTCAGAGACCTGTGGGGGGAGCCCGCAGCTTTAACAACCACTGCATGTGGATAATGCCCCAACTGAAATAGTCAACCTTATCTCACCTGGCCGCGACCCTTTTATCTTCAACTTGATGGTTGGCATTTTTTTCTGACAGTTCAGCTGCCCCTCCACAACAGTGTCTCTGAAATCAATCTTAACATCCTATGCTCCTTGAAAAAAAAGACCCTGGAAAACATTTGGTAATTTCTCAAAAACTTAAACGTAGAGTTACTGTATGACCCATCAGTTCCACTTCTGGGTATATATCCAAGAGAACTGAAAACCTATATCCACACACTTATATATGCATGTTCCTAGCAGTAATTGGGAAAGAGCCCAAATGTCCATCAATGATGAACGGATGAATGAACTGAGATGTACCAATACAATGAAATAATATTCAGCCATACAGAGGAATGGAATCCTGGTACATGCTACAACATAGATAAACCTTGAAAACATGCTAAGTGAAAGAACCCTGACCTCGTGTTCATGTATGATATGATTCCATTTGTACGAAAAATCAGGAATAGGAAAGGCAGAGAGTAGATTCATGGTTGTCAGGGCCTATAGGGGATAGAAGAATCATGAGGTGATGGATAATGGATGCAAGTTTACTTTTTGGGGTGATGGAAATGTTCTGGAATTAGATAGTGCTGATGGTTGCACAACATTGTGAACATGCTAAAAACCACTGAGATGTATACTTTAAGAATGTTAAGATGATGAATTTTATGCTGTGTGAATTTTATCTCAATTTTAAAAGTGACTTCTGTGGATAGAGCAGTGACACTAGTCTATGAAGGCAAGGGGAATTGAGCCAGAGACACAGAGGGGGATCTTTGATCTTTAGCAACCCAAGGCACTCATTAACAACAGCAGAACAAAGTCTTGAGGGGATGTCATTGTAATCGTTTCCAAGTAGTGTTCAGAATCTGACCCCCAAGGCTCAACCAAGTGGGTCATTTATGCAGCTTTGCTGAAATATATTCATAACCAGACTTAAAGACCAAAAACGGGGGTGGAAACTGAAGGGTGAAAATAGCCAAAGGAAGCAGTTGAAATGGAAAAAAAGTTCCCCAGGGGACTCATTTATTATATTCTTTATTGCCAGGTTCAACTGGAAGGGCAATAAGTCATCTGCTCTGAATACATTTACTATTTCCGATGTATTTTCTGTTTATGTCATTCTCTTTCTCCCTGCTTTTTCCTCCTTCATCAAAAGTTTGACTGTCAAGGCAAATAGGAGTTCTGGAACTTCACAATGTTTCACAAATAAAGCAAAACCCAGTCCTCATAAGGACTCAGCTCGAAGTCTGTTTCTTTGAAGGTAACTTGTCAGATGACCTAATTAAAGGTGATGAGAAGATTTCAGGGAGTTTTCAAGACATGCTGTACTGTTTCTCACCAAAATTTTATTAATCTTCTGATATGGGAAAAGTTCCCATGCAAAGGACCTGGGAGAAAAACATTACCAAATCACCCCCTCAGACTGTGGGGCAGATCTTAATAGCTACTAAGTGAAGGAGTCCATGTGTTCCCACAGATGGCTGTTCAAAAATGAATCATGTTTATCAATTTGAGAAAACAGAAAGAAAAGAACAAGGAGTATAGAACCTCATGATTTAGCCAGGCCTCATTCAGAGTCTCATGAATGGTCAAAGTGAAATAATTTGGACTTAGCTGGCTCCGCCCACGTTCTTCCCTCCCCATCCTCAACTTTCATAATGAACAGTGTTTCTAAAAGGGCAGCCACTACCATCTGATCCTCTGTTGTACACCCATAGTCTGAAAATGATTAGGAAACGCTGATGCATCCTACCTATAACAAAGCACCACAAAATGAGTGGTTTAAACAACAGAAATTTTTTGCCTCATGTTCCAGAGGCTAGAAGTCCACAATCAAGGTGTCAGCAAAGTTGACTCCTCTTGAGGGCAGTGAGGGCTGGGTTTGTTCCAGGCCCCTCTCACTGGCTTGTATATGGCCATCTTCTCCCTGTGTCTCTCTGCAGCATCTCCCCTCTATCTTTGTCTTTGTGTCCAAACTTCTCCTTTTTATAAGAACGCTCATTATATTGGATTTGGGTCAACCCTTAATGATCACGTTGTAACTTGATTACCTCTGCAAAAACCCTATCTCCGAAAAGGTCACACACTGAGACACCCGAGGTTAGGACTCCAACATCTCTTTTTGTGGGGGACACAATTCAACCCATAATACTGGTCTAGGCAACTTAAGGAAGAGCTGAGGGAGAGGCCCTTTCTCTTACCACCTAGGTAATGCTTTGTGGGAGTTCTTCCTAGGGGAGTTTGGTTCTGGGCCAATCAGGAATGACTAGGACCAGGGGCTACATCGGGTTGTTCAAGAAGAAAAGCCTGCAGGGAACAGGGGATAAAGAGATGTGTGGAATTACCAGGAGTCTTGAGGACAAAGCTACAACTAGAGGACCTGGGGTCCCTCCAAACTGACTAAGATGGGCAAAGAACAATGTCTAGCAAGAATTGGTTGACGAGAAAAGAGATGCAGAAGACCAAGCTGGGCACAAATACGAGATAATTCACGGTGGCATTACATCAGCTAGGAAGCCTCAGACGTAAACAAGAGAGACGCACTCTGGCTGACTTAAAGAGAAAACGAATTCGTTATGAGAATATTGGGAATACAAGGAAACGTTAGGGGAGAATCATAGGTTCACTATCTTGCTTGTGATGCTGGTTTTATAGGTATACACATATGCCAACATTGCTCAAATTGTACACTTTAATATGTATTTTATTGGATGTCAGTTGTACCTCAACACAATTTTTTTTAAAGGATATTGAAAATTTCTGTACGCTGATACTGGAAGTATAAATTTATATAGTCACTTTGGAAAACATTTGGCAGTGTCTATAAAAACTGAACAAATGCATGACCTATCATTTCCACTCCTAAGTAACCACCCGGTAGAAATGCACACAAATCTTCACCAAAAACATGTAAAACAATGCTCATAGCAGCACTTCTCATATTAAAAATGTAAACCGTGTAAATGTCTGTCAACAGTGTAGTGGTGTACAGAAAACATTAACTCTGCAAGCCTGGACTACAACTGCTGTACATTCCCAAGTCTTCAGGACTAGCCTTTGGCTTAACTCCTGGGAGAAGATCTCTGAGCTTTTGCAATATCCTGCGTGAAAAGAGCGTCTTTATATGCCTAAAGCTGTAGGCTA
Organism: Ailuropoda melanoleuca; assembly: GCF_002007445.2. NCBI lineage: Eukaryota > Metazoa > Chordata > Mammalia > Carnivora > Ursidae > Ailuropoda > Ailuropoda melanoleuca. The sequence goes on along the minus strand of NC_048223.1, from coordinate 16,958,937 downwards.
TGCCAATTAGTTTAAACTAACAACATGATTTATGTAAATGCCTATTTTTGTATGAGTGAGACTTTAAACCATAATATATGAGTTTGACCTGTGTCAGGGTGGAAACTGCATAGCTAAGTTCAGCAATGGGGACACTGCACACCTTTGTGACTGGCCTCAAACAACAACAAACTCTGGACACCAAGGGTTGGGTGAGCTTCCCTGATCGGCAACACCTTGTCATAGATTTCTGTGGAAAAATTAAGTGCTGTCCATATGACTCCACCAGGAGAGGACAACTAGAAGCTTGTGCCTGGTTTCCTCTGGACTCAGCCCGATATACCTTTTCCCTTTGCCGATTTCAATCAGCTGTCACTGTAATAAACCGTAACTGTGAGTATAACAGCTATTGGAGTTGTGTGAGTCTTTCTAGCAAATCCCTGAACCTGAAGGTGGTCTTGGGGACCCCCAATACAAATGGATAAATATATTATAGTGTATTTATAAAATGCAACACTTTACTATTCCAACAAGAACAAGCTACAGCTATACCAAACAATGAAGACGAATCTCACAAACATAATGTGGGCATGCACAAGAGAATATGTGGGCAGATTTGATTTGTATAAAGTGAAAAAAAGAAAAAGAAAAAATAAGCACAACTAATTCATGATGTGAGGAGTCATGATTATGGTTGTCTTGGATGGCAGAGGGCAGGAACTTGGAGGGTGAATAAGGGAGCTTCTAGGTCGTTGGTAATATTCTGTTTCTCGATCTGGGTACCAGTTATATCAGTCCATGAAAACTCAGTTTATGAAAAATCATCACTTCTGGGATATATAAACACACATATACTTACATATGAATATAAGTATACACACACACACATACATTATACTTTAATAATAGAAATGTTACAGAATATTGGATGGCATGCAGCATCTCTAGAAAAACTAGACAACCAGGCTGGCAGACTACACAGCTGGAAAAAGGTCCAAAATCTCACCATGGAACAGGTCTAGCAAAAACCCCACTGCTATACTGCTAGATACCAGATGGCCATCTGCTAGGCCATTGTTACTATGGCCACTAGGAATGTTGTCCCTGAAGAATGGATGTAACTGCTCTTACTGCTGCTGCTTCCTGTCCCCGGAAGGAACTCAGGGAGGTCTCTGCTTCTTCCCTGGGCCTACTTCTTCAAAGTATAGAAAAAGTGTGGGCATCAGTCATGGTCATGGGCTAGGGCTAGGTCATGGGCTTTCATCTTTGCAGCGAGGATGCTGGAAAAAATGAGTCTGGTATTTTGCAGTGTCTATGTTGGGAAAGAAGCTCGGCCTCATTAGAATAAATTACAGATGCTAGATAGTCAAAAGAATAAGAAATGTCCACTAAAGATATTTTGCATCTGGAGGCTTAAACCAAGATCAAAAATGTTTATTGAGCCCCAACTGTCTGTCAGGCACTACGTTAGAAGCCTTTATATATATGAGAACACTTGATCTGTGTTTTCACAAGTGCTCTGCGAGATAGTGTAGACCCCAGATAGACCTGAGAAATCTTCCAGGTCTTCCTTGAGCATTCAGCCAAGTACTGATCTGCCCATGCATGGTCTGCAAACTACCTGCGGCTGGGGAAAGAACATCTAAAAGGATTAGAGAACGCTGTCTGGTGCTCACACAGGGCTCGTAGTATGTGTTCACAGGCGAGACAGGAAAACTCCTAAATCACAGAGCAATGGGGAGGAAACTCGGAAAGATCTTGCCTCAGTAGCAGGAAATAATCAGGTCTGGTTGAAAATGGCTAAATCATAAAAGCAAGGCCCCCACAGATCAAACTATCCAACTAACTTAATATTGCAGAGTAAAGTTCAAGAATATTTATGGGAATGCAAAAATACCCAACATCTAACAAGGTAAATTTTACATTTGGCATCCAAACAAAGATTACCAGGCAGAAAAAGAAGTGGAGAAACATGAGCCATAAGGAGAATAATTAATTAATTGAAATTAACTCAGAACTGACATAGATGTTAGAATTAGAAGATGAGCACATTAAAACAGTCATTATAACTGTATTTCATATGTTCGAAGTGTAGAGACATGGAAAATATAAAAATAAAATAAAAGATCCAACTAGAACTTCTAGAGACAAAAACTATGATGACTAAGATGAAAAGTACACTGGATAAAATTAGTGACAGATTAGACATGGCAAAAGAAAAGAATAGTGAATTGAAGACATAGCAATAAGAAGTATACAAGGTGAAACACAGAAAAAAGAAAACAGAAAAACAGAATCAATGCACTGTGGGGCAACTCAGTGGCCTAATATATATGTTATTGGAGTCTCTGAAAGGGAGAGGGAGAAGTGGTGTTTGAGGAAATGATGGACAAAAAATTTCCAAACTATGAAAATTATATACCCACAGACCAAAGGTCAGCGAACAACAAGCGCAAGAAACATGAAGTAAACAATACCACGACACATCAAGTTGTTTTTAACAGTGATAAAAAGAAAAATTTTAAATGATTTGGATTGGTAAAAGAGTCTTTGAGTCACTGAACAGATCTGGGACCATGATCTGGAAATTACCAGTTTTTACATCTTCTCAGAACTTCTCAAAGCCATACACACTCTAGAAAAATTAGGTTAGAAGGGAGGAGCTGGGAGGCAGAGACAAGTTAGGAGGGGTTTTTTTGTTTTGTTTTTTGTGTTTTTTAAAGATTTTATTTATTTATTTATTTGGGAGAGACACAGTGAGAAAGGGAACAGCAGCAGAGGGAGTGGGAGAGGGAGAAGCAGGCTTCCCGCTGAGCAGGGAGCCGGATGTGGGGCTTGATCCGAGGACCCTGGGATCATGACCTGAGCCGAAGGCAGACGCTTAACGACTGAGCCACCCAGGCACCCCAAGTTAGGAGGGTTTTGCAGGAATCCAGTGCACCTGAACTAGGGTTATGAAACAGAGAAGGAAAACAAGAGACATTTGGGAAGTAAAATTGGCAGTACTTGGAGACTGTTCGTGAACCTAAAAAACAGCTCTGGCTGGCAACTGGTAAATGGTGTCAGAATTCATCGAGCCAAGGGGGAAGACAAAGATTTAATTTTAGACATGCCAAGTTTGAGGTACATATGGGCTCTCCATTTAAACCTGGGGAAGATGTCCAGCCCACAGATACAGCTTTGGGAGTCACTAACCCATAAATTGAATGTCCCCATGTCCTCCAGCCTTCTTGTGACATCCTTACCTTTCTCAATCAATAAAATGACCTGAATTTTGGGGACGCTTGGGTGGCTCAGTGGGTTAAGCATCTGTCTCCAGCTCAGGTCATGATCCCAGGGTTCTGGGATCGAGCCCCGCACTGGGCTCCCTGTTTAGTTTAGTGGGGAGTCTGCTTCTGTTTCTGCCTCTGCCCCTCCCCTCCACTCATGCTCTCTTGCTCTCTCTAAGTAAATATTAAAAAAATAAAAATCAAAAATCAAGTGACATGAATTTCAATCCAATGTATACCGATACCTAAAGTCTGGGTCCACCAAACATACTTAGCTCAAAGTTGAGAAAGAGGCTAGGACCCAGAGCCCTGAAGAGGGGGGCACGGTCCAGCTGGTACTGTCGTGTCCGGACCTGAGGAGACGGCACTGGCTGTGCTGGTATGTCTGAGCAGGGCAATCGGGCAGATTCTGAGTGTTGGGAAAACTGCACGCTTTTTCACCTCTATTATAGAGATGGCCTGCTGCTGCCAAGGGGCTGCTGCCCGGTTGAAGAAGCATTGCTGGTGTGAGTCTGCAGAGCAGCAAGCAAAACTGAAACTGAAAGGAGCAAGTCCTCTCTTATTCCTTCAAACTCGCAGTCGCCCTCCATTGGTAAAGCCTAATGGGGAACAGCTGGCAAAGGGGACCGTGATGTGTAGAATCCCAGCATCACGGAGTATAGAGCGATGTGTTGGAGCTCAGAGACAGGTACTTCATAACTGGCACAGTCTGCCTGGGGGGAAAGGGTGTACATTATTGCTTTCTTCTTGTGGCTCTGATTAGAAACTGTGGTCCCGAGAACTGGCGGTATTAAATCTTGCTTGGTGATCTCATGCTGCAGCCTGCACTTTCAGTAGGGAAAGCAGGACATGATTTCAGTCATATGTCACATCTCCTCTTCCGGGGACAAAGTGAACTCGGCATTTCAGAATAGGGAGAGCCTCAGCGAGGACAAGATTAAAAAGCTGTTGTCTTATAAAATTCTTTTAAAATGTGCACTTTCGCTCTTCCGTGTTTAAAATTAGCAAAATGAAATTCCTCATTCAGATGTTAGAGCCAGTCTGATGTATACTGAATTCCAAATGGTGATCTCAGCATTACACCTGCCTCCACCAATAGCAAGAAACCCAGCCACTGATGGGAGGGAACTTAGCAGCTCTTGGCAATGTTAAGCTGCCAAGTGAAGGCACCTGTTACAGGGCTGCCTCTGAAAAACAAAGGCGTAAGCTCCTAAAAAAGACAAAAGTGTAAAATATAATGCAGATGGAAGTTGAGAATTGGGCACCTGCTGTTGGGGGGGGGGGCAGGGAGGGTCTGTCTTTACATAAGATGGGCCTGGTAGAAAGCCATCAAAAACACTTGAGAAAAAAATCTTGGGAAGGAGAAGCTCTTGACAAGCTCTTGGAAAACGACTTGTTTACAGATTTACAGCTACATGAAGAAAGGAGAATCAACTCGTGCTGTCACTTTGAGCTACTTTTACAATTCCGCGCAACGATAGCAATGACAGCATTTCTGCTGCTCTACGCACCTCTTCAACCTTCTATGCTTTTTGAGCTTGACAAGCCTTAGAGTTTAAAACATTGCTAGGGCGCCTGGATGGCTCAGTCGTTAAGCGTCTGCCTTCGGCTCAGGGCGTGATCCCGGCGTTATGGGATCGAGCCCCACATCAGGCTCCTCCGCTGGAAGCCTGCTTCTCCCTCTCCCACTCCCCCTGCTTGTGTTCCCTCTCTCACTGGCTGTCTCTCTCTCTGTCAAATAAATAAATAAAATCTTAAAAAAAAAAAAAACATTGCTTTCCTCATGGAGCATCTTGGAATCAGAGGATATCAGGTCTAGAAGACCTTGGAGCAAGAGCAATCATAAAGAGCTGAAAGGAATTCTACAGCAATAAAGATTTTATAACTGTAAACAAAGGCCTCTGGGGAGATAGAATTATATGTAAGTGTCTGAAAACTCATATTAAGGAAGGAAAGAAATGGTTGGGGATAGTTCAGGGAAATAACTCAAAAAAACAATTTTAAAAGAAAGCAACTGTAAATTAGGCTGAGAATTATACTCTAATGCTGAAGCTAGAAAGTAATGGACACTTTCTTCATTTTGATGAAATGTTTTACATCATTAAATAATACAGAGATCTTTCATCCAGGAAACTTGAGCATTTCTCAATAAATTCTGAGTAGGCAATATTGTTCAAATTTTTATGGAGACATGGATCCTCACATAGAAGAAAGATAAAACAATTTAGGTATAAACAAGTATTATTCTAGTCATCCTTTTTTAAAAAGATTTTATTTATTTGAGAGAGAGAGAGAGAGTGTGTGTGTGTGTGTGTGTGTGTGTACAAGCAGCGGGGAGGGTCAGAGGGAGAGGAAAAAGCAGGCTTAGCTAAGCAGGGAACCCCACGTGGGGCTCAATCCCAGGACCCTAGGATCATGACCTGAGCCCAAGGCAGACACTTAACCCACTGAGTCACCTAGGAGCCTCTCTAGTCATTCTTACTGAGCACAACAATGTGCTAAAATCCTCAAGGGCCTTAACCCTCTGTTTTTATCCTAAGTCAACTTGACCCACTGTTATAGCCTGAATGTTTACCACCCTCCCCCAAAAAACTGTCATATGTTGAATCCCTAACGTCAAGACAGAGTCTCTAAGCAAGTAATTAAGGTTCAATGAGGTAATAAAGGTGGGACCCTAATCCAATGGGATTAGTGTCCTTTTAAAGAGAGACACTAGAGCACCCTCAATCTCTCTCTCTGTCTCTTTGTGCGTACCCACCAAGAAAAGACTGTGTGAGGACGTAGTGAGGGGTGGCAAGTCAGGAAGAGAGTTCTTCCAGAAACCAACTTTGCTCTCACCTTGATCTTGGACTTCCCAGCCCCCAGAACCATGAGAAAATAAGTGCTTGTTGTTTCAGCACCCAGTCCCTGGTAGTTTGTTACAGTAGCCAGAGCAGACTAGGATACCAAACAAACCATGTACGTTGTTATACAGTATACTACTCACAGGCAAATCAGTGCATAAATTCTCCAGTGATGATGGAGAATCAGCATTTGTTCATTGTCTATGTGTGAATTCTCTTTCACGAAAGTTGTTTTTGATCTTCAAATGAAAATTTTTTTATGGCATTGGCTTGACACACTGGGAAATGGTAGCATCAAGTAAACAGCTGCCAAGGAGCTTGGTTTGAGCCCAGGAATTATGTTCAAGACCAGGAGTATACAGGAAGGAAAAGGTGACTGTCATTTGGAAGCCCAGGCTCTATGTGTCATGGAGATAGAGAGGACCCTAACCACATATCTGTTGCTTCAACTACAATTAATCCAGACCTAAAATAGCTCACTAGTCACAGGGCTTTAAGTAAGAATGATGACGAATTAAAAGTTGATTGGTGTGTCTTTCAGCTTGTTTATTCCATAAGCACATATACTAGGTATCTGTTGTATACCAGGCATCCTTCTTAGAGATATAAGGGGGAGGTAGTCTATATAACAGTTAAGAGTTTGGGACTTAAAGTCAAATAGAAATGGGTTGGAACTGTAAGGAGGCCATTTCATGCTAAGGGATTCTTGCTGAAGGCAGGCCAGGGTGATAAGGTACCAAGGGAGAGAGGGTTATGCTAAACTAACCCAATAGGATTCTTGCTAAAACTGGACTAAGCAGGCAAAGTTGGGACCTAGTCAAAGAGAAGACTCAGAGGCGCTGACTCCAGTTTGGTCAAGGAGAGAGTCTTTATCAACTAAAAAACAAACAAAAACCAAGCAAGTGGAAAAACAGGGAAATGATGTTATGAGAAGTGTTTCTTTGGAGAGACCCTTTCAGCGCTAATTTTCCCACACCCCATCACAGGAGAAGGGTGCAGGGTGTGTCCCTTACCTTATGGAGACACTGGGAGTGGTTGGCAGGACTACACCTGAGAAAAGGAGAAGGGATCCATGGCAACAAGTTTGAGCACTGCATCTAGTAAAAAAATCAAAAAACCAAAAACAAAACCAAAAAAACCCCTTGTTTTCCTTTGGTGGCCGGTCGAAGGTATTTCATTCTAACAACCCAGGATCATTGTAAAAGGGATCCTGCCCAGAAGGGCAGTTGGTGAGGTGAGGAACCCACAGTAAGGGCTCTGAGTTGTGCTGAAGACAGACGGGCAGGGGAGGACTGAGAGGGTCTCCTGAGAGTTGCCACTGAAGAGTCTCCCAAGAACGTCTGAATAGGAGTGTGCCTGGGAGGACAGCTCATGATTGCATCATGGAGGAACAAAGAGTAGTGGGTTAAATGAGGAGAGGGCCTGGAGGATGCAATGGCCCTCAAGAGCCTCAAGGTTTCACTGTGGGAATACACAGTGGAAGTGACAGGTAAGGGGCCAGAGACAGGTAAGGGGCCAGAACAGGAACAAGGAAGGGAACGCTATGGCAGCTGTCCAGGATTTGCTTGAGACTATGTGAGAGGAACATTTGAAAGCTCCCGGAAATACCTGGGTGGCAGTTTGCGGCAGCAGGAGGTCCTATGTGGAGAGATGAAGACATGAACCAGTGAAATTTGGGCTGTTACTGTTGGTATAACCAGTCTGGATCCAGAGGCCAATAAGATCTGGAAAAAAGGTAGTTAATACCCACCTGCTACATTACATGTATAACCAGTCATTCATTCATCAAACAAAGATCTATTGAGTGCCTGTGAGGCACTGATGTAACAAGGGACAAGACAGAATCACTGCCCTGAAGGAGGTCAGCGAGGAAGGGGTTACAGACCAGAAACATGCACTCTCCTAGAATTAAGTGGTAGGGTCAAGTTATGTGTGGGGAACAATAGGAGCGTGTAGGAGCCCTGTATTCATTCCTAGGCAGTGGGTCTCAAACTTCCATGTGCGTATGAATCATTGAAGGATCTTGTCAAAATGCAGATTATGATTTAAGAGATCCAGGGTGGGGCCTGAGATTCTGCATTCCTAACAAGATCCCAGGACTCGGTGATGTTAATGCTGCTGGTCTGGGACCACAGGAACAGCAGGGATCAAAAGAACACCTAACCATTATTCTCACGCCTTTTGTGAGAATAAAAAAGTGAGTAACCCCATATGCCTCTGACTTTGATACCTAAGATTTAATGATAAAGACAAATTTATGTTCTGGTAATGATTACTCGGGTTATTGTACCTATGTATAGTCTGGGTTGCACCAATGTTAATGCTCTCTAGTGACCCAACTGATGGGAGACATGTATCATTTCCATGTTGGATAATTACCTTCCGTATTTTAAAAAATCAGGGACAAGAGAGTGAAAGAATGTGACTCTAAGCATCACGGTGATAAACAATTTCTCTACCCCAAATTGCACGCACATTATCTTTCTTTTAGATAACATGAGGGGCCACCCCCATCAGACTCCTGCTCCCTCATTCCCAATGGAGGTTTTCACGGGAGGTGGCAATGAAAACTGAGTGACTTACCCAGATAAACACTTCCGGACTGGACCTTTCCATTAGAACTGAAGACAAGTATTTAAGGATTATCTGAGGCACGAGGCTCTCTGGCTGCCAAACTTCCACCCACTCAATGGAGTCAGAGAACTGGGAAAGGGAAATTAGATCACTTCTTGATCCCAAGAGCCACCCCCGACCAAGGTAGGCCTGGCCCAGCCACACATTTGCGTTCAATTACACCCTAACCTTCAAACCAAGCGTTAGAAGGGAACACACCAACCTGCCCGCCCACCCCCGCCCTCCAATCTCCTAGTTAGCCAAAGCTCCTTTACTTAGGGGGGAAAAAAAAGTATGTTCCTTATTGCTAAAACCATATTTTTAGTTTTCATAGAGAATTATAGGTAGCACAACCACCAATTTGAAAATTCCTCCACTGTTGAACCATTGCTCTCCTCTCCTTACGAGGAAATACCTCTGTCTTCTGTTTCTGGGTGTTACTCCTCTCGGAAAGAGCAAACATGACTGCTAAGGGGAAGGTGGAAGGAAGTCATGGTCCTGAGGAGAAGGTGACACAGCCCCAAAGACACGCCTCTGGGCCCACCGGGAACAGTAAGCTTGCTGGGGATGTTTTATGTTTCTAGTAAAGACCAGTTTGCAGTAAACTCAAGACCAGATGAAAGGAGACAGAGTTGGTAGAGGCTTCTGCCCAAACTGCAGTAGCTGAATAGATTATGCTTGGGGAAGGGTTTGCAGAAAACCATGATTTGGGAGATTCTTGACTGGAGGGGGCTCCCTGTTCCAAGTCCGAGATTCCTCCTTCTCCGGCTGGAACGGAACAAGGTGTTAGTGGCAGAAAAGGGAGAAAGGGAGTGTTGTGTACAGCTGGCTGTGGTTTCGGGCTCTGAGCTTGAAGAAAGTGTTGTCTCCCTGAGCTAAGATGGCCGATAATGCTGCTTCAGCTTGGTAGGAGGAACTGGGGGAGAGTTTGAGAGCAATCCGATATCAAGACAAGATATCACTGAGAAGACAGAACGTGGGGGAGGTGCATTTGAAGCTTGCTAACTGCAGGAGCTCCCTCATGGAAGAGTGGCTACAAAAGAAATGAGCTGGGGAAAATCCCACCACTGCCAGGTTAGTAACATTTTAAAATGTGGCTCTGATGGGAGCTCTCAAAGTGCTCTAGCAAGCAGGGTCTCTACCTTTCAGCCTCTCCACCTGACAAATCGCTCCAGAGCCCCATGTCTTCCCTGACAGCACCCAAACCCATGGTCCCTGGACCACCAGCATCAGCATCACCCGGAAAGTTGAGACAAATGCAAAATCTCACTCTTCACTGCTGCCCCAAACCTACTGAATCAGAAACTGTGAGGGTGGGGCCAGTGATCAGTGCTTTAACAAGCCCTCCAGGTGATTCTGATGGGTGTTCAAGTTTGTTTTAACCTATGCAGAAAAATGTTTTCTTCCTAAGTGGAGGACAAGGGTCCCAGGGGTGCAGAGGTAGTGTAAAGTTTGAGAAATCAATACTTGAAGCCAGAAAGCAGAAGGCATAAGAGTTGTGTAGCTCACAGAGCAATGAGAAACATCGAAATTGTTGAATTGTGGTTGTAATAGGAACATGGGGAGGGGGTTGAATGTGGATTTGGGGAAAGTAAAAATCTGCCATCTGCAGGTGTGAGATAATTACTCCCTACATGGTGGGAGAACCGAGAAAACGTCATCATATCAAGTAGCACAAAAGATTTCATCATGCAAAAGGTAGAATGTTGGTGCTGCATATACTTGCCCTGAGAAGCCACGGTAAATGCCTCCCTTTCCCCTCTCCTGATTTCATTTAGAGCTGTCCTTGGGGAAGCAAGAAACTGAGCCAATATCCACAGACCTAGTGGGATGGGAGTGATTTCTCAGTGGAATTCATAATAAAAAATGGTTTCTGTTTTCTGGGCTAGCTGCTTCTCCATCATTCTCACTGCTTGCCCTTCATTTTATCTCTGGGCTGGATTAATTCCCGGAGAATGGAGTCATTTTCCTGATAGAAACTCTCAGCGCGGATTGAAAGAAGAAAGAGAAGGGGATTGGTGGGGTTTTAGTGTTTGTCCTGATGCACTTTGGAAACCCCGTCAATTCAGAGGCATCCTGGAGACATGCTTTCTGGTTTCCTTTCCTGTTTCTCAACCTGATTTTAAACACTTGCAATGTTAAATGGATCCCATTCTTTCCTCTTTGTCTTTCCCCTTTAATAGCTAAGGTACTGGCATGTGTTCATGTAATACCTGCTGTGTGCAGTGCACAGTGCTAGACGGCCTCACAGACCCACATCTCCTCCAACATTTGAAAAGGCGTAAACTGTAAAATACCTTTTATTCATACCCTTGTCACTATTTCTTCTGGCTTTAATTTTGCCTCTCTATGCTGCCCTTCGAGCGAAGAAACTGGGATTCCTGTATTTTAAGCTATTTGTGGAAAAGCAAGTAATTCTCAGAAACCAAAGAGAACACACAAACTTCCTTTCATAGTGGGATTGTAGCCTGGATCCAAGGTTTTCCTGGATTTGTGGTTTCTGCTGGTTATTTTTCTATCGAGCAGAGGACCAGGGGTGGCAGTGAGTTGCACAAATAACAGGTAATCGCTTCCACTCCCTACTGTGCTACTTTGCAGGGGGCAGAATAAACGCTCACCACTGGGCAGATCCACCGGGTTCTTCCGGTCCTCGTGGATGTATTCTGTAGCCTCCTGATGTCTGGTCAACTGCCGTTCGCCAAGGCAACTGAGTCACAGTGGCAATCAAACCATCAATCCTCCAGGCTGAGATGGCAGACATGTCCATACTGTGAATACAACGGGACTGTGTCGTATCTGTATTAAGTAGTGAGCGAAATTAACCACTGCAGCCTACGTCAAACAGAAACTGAGATGATGGTAGTCTTCGAAGTTTGGGGAGCAGAAAATCTGTATCTATGAGTACAACCTCCTTTCAAGATCACTAGGACCAACCAGAAAGGAGGCTTTATGAGGTAAATAATGAGTATTAGCCTTATCTATGCAGAATCCAGGACAGGGAGTTGTATGATTTTGCACGAAGATGCACCTAACCTCTAATCTAATAATCTTTGTAAATTCTTAGTGCTCTATGTTTGTATTTCTTGTTAACAAGGCAACTCCATGCCTTCCCTTTGTTAGATTCATCTGGGAAGAGGCTCTCAGGAACCCATTTCCAAAGGTGGGCTAAGAGGCTGTGCCGTGTACTGACTGGGAACGGGGACTGTGGAGAGTCTGGTGTATCAGTCTACTGGGTGGAGTCCCTTCTCCCCTGCTTTGTAGCTGTGTGACCTTGGCAAGTTGTTTACCCTCTCTGAGCCTCAGTTTCCCCCATCGGATGCTGCTGTAGGCTTACATGAATAACGTCAAGAATTTAGCACAGTGCCTGGCCAAAAGGCCCAATATATACTAGATACAATTTATATTTGTCATCACTTTTAGCTGTGTTTGTTTCACCAATTTTTCTCTTTTTGCCAAATCTAGCCAGGACAGTTTCAGTCTCGGTTATCTTTTCCCTCCCCCAACCCACCCCTTCTCCAGCTCTTTTCATTAAACCAGGAGAAGGTGATCATGAAACAACCGTTTGAAATGAAGTCGGCTTTGTGTTCATCTGTTAGGAAAAAGCTTTGATCACAGCCGAGCTGTGGGTGTTTGGCAGGCTGCCAGCTTCTGCCCATGAGAAGAGGCATCTCTGAAGGTTTAGATATTTTAAAAAAGGAAGGGAAAAGGGCAGCTCGTGGGTTCCTCGAGGGTGGGTATAAATGGCACCTTTCCTCCTCCCAAAGCTTCAACGACCTCCCTTCTTTCCAGGGCCAGGGTGTCTGGGTGTCCACGCTCCTTGTTCCCCTGGGCTGTGAGCTGGCAGGGAGTGCACAACACTGCCCTTAGCATTCTGGTGGTTCGCAAGCACACTGCTTGTCTCTGGCAGTCATTAGAGTCGGCGGTCTCCAGCATGCAGAGGAGACTGGACAAGCGGGCCCGCCCTGTGCCTAAAGCAGGGGCAGGAGGGCAGGGCCATCTCCTCCTGGGAGCCAGCTCCAGCAGCATTATGTAAATGACTTCTTGGAATTGCTAGCCTGGCCCTGGTGAGCCTGGAAGATCACCTTGCAATTGGGCCTGAGGCCAGGCTGACAGATGGCCTGGTCTGCTGCAGCATGACCCACATTAGGCCCATCAAGTGTGTTCCCTGGAGGCTAGTGGCCGGCGGGAGTGGCAGGGTGGCTGTCCAGGGGGACAGCTCAGCTCAGGCTGTGGCGTGGTTTCCGAGCTCTGCTCACTCCTCTTCCCCAATAGTGCTGTCTCTGTAAGGGAACAGACCAGCTCTCTCTTTCCACTTGAAAGCACATCCCTGGGCCTCATCATTTGGGATTGATGACTGGCCTAGACTCTACATGACAGCCCTTCACCAAAGTGGCCAAATTCCCATCAAATGAACCAGCTACTACAATGTTAAAAAGGAAATAAAATAGCAAAGCCTACTTGGAAACTTTGTTCAGAAACCCTGTGACTCTACAGAGTATTAAGAAAATATTGAACTTTCAAATTTTACAATTGCATGTCCTCTGAGACCGCAGACCTCTCACCTGGATCTCTTTTTTAAAGCAGGAATCCTTTGTATAATACTTAGAAAGTAAATGTATAACATTTTTTCTCCCTCACATTCGGAATAAAGCCTGGGGAAATTTAGCGTTCCTGGATTCGGCCTGTGGATTTGAGATAAGGATTCAAGGAGAGAAGCCTTTTAACTCAGAACAGAATCTGTCTGCAGCTATTGTTCAATTAACGTAAAGTATCTGGTTACTGGGCATGCTGCATAATGCATGACAGTGTAAACCAAACCTCTTAAGTGCTGACACTGAACTCCTCGATATCAGTGAAGAGTGAAGTAAATTGTTCATTTTTTTTAGAAGTCCCCTAAAACAAAGCTTCTCGAGACTGAATGAATCAACGTTTTTGAGCTGAGTCACAGCCAAGGGATGTCCCTGTGTGTGTGCTCTTGCTGATAAAAAAAATCTAGAAGGAAATGGGAAAAAAAAAAAAAAGAAAGAAACCCACATGTCATGTCCTCTTTAAGAGCCAGAAAAGCTGTCAGAAGAATTAAGATTAAACCTCACGAGAGTCTGTGGGTGTGGAAAGTCACCAGCTAGCTAATATTAACATAGCTTGCAACAGAACGCTGTTGCTAGAAATAGGACAATCGCATCACTACCACTAAGCAATTTGCATTCTGTGGACCAGCCCCTAAATTCCTCCTGGCTCCTACTGCCCTTTGGGCATTGCATTTCTGGACGATTTAGAGGGTCGGTGCTTGAACTTGGCTGTCTGGTTTCACCAGGAACCCTACCCAAAAGAGGAAGCAGCAAGAACATTTGCTTTGTTTGCAGGAAAGTGATCAAGCTACAAGCAAATCTTAAGGCATCTGAGAAATTGTGAAGCTTCTAGACTTCATATGGTTGCTGACAGGGTGGGGCAGACAAGAACCTTCTTTCCTCACGATGGATAATCTGTTGCCTCAGTCTAGATTCTCTTATTTCAAAAAATATCCTCTCCATGCAATTAGGAAATATCTATCGATGCTGAGAAACCAAAAAGCTGAAGAACAGGTATCATTTTGTTTATATTATCTTTAAGGCTAACCGGCGTTTGCTTTTGGGTGTTGCTTTTATGTGACTTAGTGATTTAGTTTCTGCTAGTTTACATGTTTAGAGACACAGGTCGGCTCCTGCTTGCGGCTGTTCGGACTTAGCAATCAGAGAAGCAAGCAGGCTTGTGAAGATTTATTTGAACTTGGAACATTTGGATCCTGACATTAAGCCCAAGTTCCGTAATAAAACCATGCGCTTTTCCTTTTTCTGAATAGCTAGACCAAACCACTCTATCAGAGTTAAATTGTAGACTCCTTGACAGCTTTCTAGGGCTGCAGATACAAATTTTAAACTATTGATATTTTGACAAATAAAAGTATTAGACCCTAGAAATACACTTGTCTTCTTGTATTTATGGCTATGGTAATATCACCAGGATTTGCAAAACAAAAAACACTGTGTAGACTGCAAATATGACAGCTACTAACGAGCTATGACGATCATTCGGAAGTAATTAGTCACTTTTTTTAGTGGAGGGCAGGGTATAGGGCACTGCAGTTTTCAGTCTTTTTAGCCAATCAAAAGTTAGGGTTTCTAGTAGTAGACTCTAGCGTGTGGGAGTATAAACATTTAAAAAAATGGTTAAAATGTCTGATTACTTCTTGTTTAAAATCATGCTTTCATTTTATAGTTTTGAGATGTATTTCATTCTATCCCTTACAATCTATGAGAAGACATTTCTAAAAACTGCATTTCTGAATTGTACCAAATTGTAAGAAGAAATAGCTATATCTGATCTATTTGAATCTGGCAGCTCATTTCAGGAAAAAAGTATGACCATGATAAAGGACAAATGTATATCCACATGGAAGAGTCATAAATTGCTTGCACATCAGGCTTATAACTAGAACTGCAAAACTGGATGGGAGATATTAGTAGTGTTCTGTATTGGAATGAGATAACCTACTTTAATAAAAACATTTCCAGGAAGTGAAAGCAAAGGTCAGCAGACAGAAAATTCTCTAATGACAGGTTTCCCAAAAAGTCAATGCTTAATTTGGAAGATGAAAATCATTATTACTGTTCCAGAGGAAACTGCTTTTATGCCATGCTCTAATGATTTTGCAAGAGCTGGAAATTCAGATTGTGCTTACTTACTAAGGGGATTGGGCTGGTCCAGTTTCTTACTTTAGGCCAGGTGTCCTGCTTACCAGAGAAATCTTTTGGTTTCCCCCCTCTCAGCCTGTGCATGCTTTTGAAGTGGAAAGCCAGAGACCTGGGTGGTGGTCCTCTAAGTTGTGGTCTCCCACACTCATCAAGTCCACGTCACAGGCTTCTTCAGGCCTCCTTAGAGGGAGTGGAGGGGTGTGAGCTGTGGGGAGTGGGGAATGGCTGAAAGGATGGGCTGGAACTGTGGAAAGTGGATTAAGTTATTTTTCTCCCCCTTTCCTCAGTGTTGTAAGTTTTCAGAGCTGGGTCTACAGTGCTTATGCAGTTTATTTAGTTTGTTTGTTTGTTTTTTAAAAATGTTACAAAATGCATTCAGAAGAACATTAGGCTACAACATGTATCCTCTGACTTGGACTGGGTGGGTGGTCCCCTCCCCAGTTTACAACCATTTGGGATGACCTGGCAATCACGAACATTGTGCTGGTTTTTTAACTTTCTATACAAATTAATGGAAAAATAAAGAATAATAACACATTCAGTTCTTTCCTGAAACCAATTAACAGCTCTGCAGACAGACTGTCTCACAGAATTAGAGAAATTAGGTCAGAGTCAATCATGGCTAACCTTGGAAAGCTTGTTGGAAAGTTATAAAGAAGGTTAATAACGTCTATAATTTTAGGACCGGCATATCTGTGTCTCTAATGATTACAGTCCTGTAATATGGACTCTCAGTATAAAGGTGACGGAAGTAAGACAAAGACCTCAGGAGCCCTTGCTCAAGGCCACCCACCTAGAAAGTACTGAAGGAAGACTGCAATTCCTGTGTGCCTGGCTTTGAACTTGACCCATTTTGGGGAGCCTGGCTGGCTCAGTCGGTAGAGTATGCAAGTCTTGATCTCGGGATCATGAGTTCTAACCCCAAGTTGGTAGTAGAGTTTACTTAAAAGAGAAAAAAAAAAGCTTGACCCATTTTACCATGCTTGATCTGCGAATGATCTATTCTAACACAGTGACAGCAACATAGCAAACTGCTAATTTCTCGCCTAGAAAGTATTTCTAACACTTCAGATGTTCACATGCCACTGTCATAACTCTTACCATAAGTTTATGGTGTGATTAACTTCTTAATATTTTTCTATATAAATCACTTGCTTTTTTTTTTTTTTTTACTTTTTTGCTGTTTTTATTATGCACAACATTAATACACCACATAACCTTCTAGAAGGGGTAAGTGAGCATAACCGAGATATGTTTAACCAGTCTGGAAAATGCTTCCTTAGTCAGATATTCTCCAAACCCTTTGACACAGAGTAACAATTAACTCTAGAGACACGCCTATCTCTTTCCATCAAATTCCACCGATACAAATAATGGGCAACGCTTTTTTCCTCACCCCTGTTAGTGAACCTGTGGATGTGCACAGTGGCTATGCTGGGGATGACCAAGCATACGGCCATGACGCCGATCCCCAGACAGATTCTCCAACCACATTGCAAAGCGGTTGCCAAGCAAATCACTTACTTCTTAAACTTGAGTTTGTTTAGAAAGAAAATTTTATGTAACTACTACAAATGGAAAACCACTGTCATTTACTGTAAATGGAAGAGAAACATAAATATAATAAAAACAAAATATTAAATTCTAGCTAGACACTGTTACCTGGGAAACCTCTGAGCCTGAAACCTACTCTGTTAAGAAGGAAGATTAGCATCCTAATAGCCAACTGAGACATTTCTCCTGGGCAGAGACGGAAGGGAATTAAAAGATAGCCCACTTTCTCAATTCCAAGGAATTCCTTGTTATTTAATGGAGTGTCTGCATGCTACCTAAAATTTCTCTGAGCCCATCTAGCACCATTGCGTCCCACCCATGTTGTGTTCACCCGCTTGGAAAATACCATCCCTGGCACACTATCTGCTTCTTCACCTCTGTGCCTTCAAAGACACTCTTCCCTATAACCTAGAATTCTGTCCTTTACTTACAACTTGCCCACCTGGAGGTCACCTATACATCCCTCAAGATTCAGGTTAAATGGGCTCTGTAAAAAACCTTTCTCCAGCTTTGCTAGAAGAGTGAAGCATAGCTCATCTTTTTCAAAGATATTCTGTCTGTATTTAACATGGCCCCTTATTATATTATATGTAGTAAGCCATTTGCTTACATGTGTATATGTGCACCAGACACATGTGACACAGGGTGGTATCTTGTTCTTTGTTCCCTCAGACCCACCTTGGAGCCTGGTACAGACCAGTGTAGCAGCAACTCCCAACACAGGCAGATTGCCTATGGAGCACACCTCCTTGCATGGCTTTACCCATGTCTCGACGGGGCCTGGAGGTCCCCTGTATATTTCAGTCAGGACCATTGTTACACTTGCCTGGTCCACAAATGTTTTCTTGTTTAAAGCTTCTCCGGATTCTTCCCCCTTGCGCTTGGTGTAATACCAATGTGAAGGTTTGACCTAAGGGCTGGTTTGTTTGGGAGTTTTCATTATTATTATTCCTACTGTGATATGCCAATCAGTGGGTGGACAGGTTATTTATCATATTGAGAACAAAGATCTCATCCTTTGCATTCCTAGACCTACTGTGGTGGGCATTTCACAAAGCCAACTCCCTAATTAAGTAGAAGATTAAGGTCATTAATTAGATGCAGGTGTGGAAGTTAGGAAAATTAGACAATGAAACATTTCTCTTTTTTTTGTTTTTAAAGATTTTATTTATTTATTTGACAGAGATAGACACAGCCAGCGAGAGAGGGAACACAAGCAGGGGGAGTGGGAGAGGAAGAAGCAGGCTCCCAGCGGAGGAGCCTGACATGGGGCTCGATCCCACAACGCCGGGATCACGCCCTGAGCCGAAAGCAGACGCCCAACGACTGCGCCACCCAGGCGCCCCGACAATGAAACATTTCTGAACGGCATTATTCAAATGGTGGTGTAATGGTGATGGTGGTGGTGGTGGTCGGGGGGACACAGCCTGAGCCTCAGTGAGCTCTCAGCTGAGTTTGGGCAGGTGCACTGACACATTCATGAGGGCATATGGTTGCAGTTCTTTTCTTTGGGTCTGATGCGAATAGCCGGCATCTGGCTCAGATGTAGATGTCTGAGTTTGTGGGAAAAGTGAGACTTGCAGGCAATATTTCTCTTGAGTACTGGAGCCGCAGCAGCCTGCTCTGTGACTCAGGTGACCGAGTGGGACACTGAGTGAGGAGGGGAGAATTTGCTTTACTTCAGGGCAGCCTTGGCTTCAGCCCAATGAGGTCTACAGAGAGTCGAGGGCCCTATGAACCCCCAGAGGATGCTGCTTTTTTTTTTTTTTAAGATTTTATTCATTTATTTGAAAGAGAGAGAGCACACGCCAGCAGGGTGGGAGAGGCAGAGGGAGAGGGAGCAGCAGACTCTCTGCTGAGCAGGGAGCCCAACAGGGGGCTTGATTCCAAGACCCTGAGATCATGACCTGAGCCAAAGGCAGACCCTTAACCAACTTAGCCACCCAGGAAATGCTGCTCTCAGGGGTTAGCACCCCTGGTTTAGATATTATTCATGGGTGTCAGCAACAAATGATAAGAGAAGACAGTTTGTGAGCTTATATGGGACAGTCTCCTCTCTCTCCATTGGTGAACTCCTCCATTTCCATGGCTTTGAACACCACTTATTTGCTGTCAACTCCCCAGTATTCATCTCCAGTGCACTTCTGCCTTGTATATACAGTGGCCTATTTGACATCTCCACCTGAATGTCTTGTGCATGTTGAAGACTGAAGGAGAGAACTCACAAGCCCTGTCCTCAAACCTGCTACTACTCCCCAGGTCCATCAAGGAGCACAAAAGCTCAAACCAGAAACATGGGAGTTGCCTTGGTACCTCCCCCTCTCTCCCTCACCTCCCCTTTGCAATCTCATAACAAGACTAGTCAACTGTACTTCTAAAATAGTGACTGAATCCTCCATCTTCACCTACCAACCCTGCTGCATTGTTCTTCTTTAAGTGAAAATCTTGTTCACCCCAGTGTAGGGAACATGATTGTTCTTGCTTGCTCTTTTAGTCCCAGTGCCAAACATAAATAAGGCACATAGTAGGTGATACATTTACAGAACTGAATGAGTGAATGTGGAAGTTGGGGAGGTCAGGGGCCGAGATGCTGTGATGCAGGGGAGGGCAAGACATGGTGAAAATGGAGTTATTTTTAGTAAACGGAGGCTGGTGAGATCTAGAGAAAATGGTGCAATTTGTTTTATGGATATGGAACTAGAGGTTAAGAGATTTATTCAAGGTCACACAGCTCATTTGGATCAGTGCTGGGGTTAGATTTTGCCTGTTTGACTCCAAGTTCAGTGCTCTTTCCAGTGTTTATTGTGAGTCTCAGCAGAGATGTGGAAAGGGGCACTATGACTACCAAACAAAGAGAAAAGGATTCTACAGGCTGAGTCCAGAGGGCAGGCAATGCCTGAAGGTCAACTTGTCAGTAACAAATAAATCTCCCTGATGAAAGACTAAGACAGAGAAGAGTCTACCGGTTTGAGCTCTTGTCCCTCACTTTATCCTGCCCTGCCGTAGGCTCATGGACTTGAATCTCTTCTTTTATGTGCTCCACAGATGAGGAGTCAGGAAATACAGGATGGTTAATTCATAGAATTGGGGATGATCTGTGCTGATGGTGCTTTGCTCTATTGAAAAGAAAGACTTCTTTCTGAATAAGAAATATCGTCTATGAGCGGACCTGACATGTCTTGTTTATTTAACAGTGACTCTGCTTAAAATAAGAAGAGTGGCCTTTGGGGCCAGTGACATGTACTATACATTTATATATGTACTATATATATATGTGTGTGTGTGTATGTGTGTATATATACACACACACATACACAAACACACACACATATTGGAATTTGACTCTTGAACTGGTATAATATCATCTTCCAACAAAATCAATCCACCTAATTTTTTTTTACTATCTTTCTATATTCCTATTATCTGAAAATGTATTCATGTTATTATTGATGTCCTTATATAAATATGGACAAAAAATGTTGAACTGGATGGGACTGAATGCAGAGCTTAATAGAGCTCTGCTTGGTCATCTTGTCTAATGGAATTCCTTAATTCCTTCAATTATTAAGCAATTTTTCTCATATACATTGTGTGTGGAATATATTTATAAGGGATAAAAATGTTAAAATGAACTAGGCGGCCCCTCTGTGATGCTCATAGTCTCAATGAGTAGAAAGAGCTGTACTCCAATGTTTATAAAATGAACCAGAAACTACATACTGCAGTCACAGCAGGCGTATCTGGCTCAAGACCTGCTCTGATGAATCTGCTTAAAATGGGGAGAGTGGTCTTTGAGGACCAGAGGGCATGTACAGTAGCTATATTTTAATTAAAGATTAGAACCAAAATATTATTGGAGGTTGGTCTAAAGTTTCTTTTCAATGGCTTAAGAAAAGGTTTCTAGTTCAAAAAGGGTCACTGGATTTTTATTTCTTGATGGGTTACTTAATGAATTCCAACCTCAAAGTTGGGTTGTTAAATACATATTTGGATTTAATTTGAACATTAGAAACTTTGCCTTCATTTTGGCTCTTATACCTGCTCTGAATAACAATATAAAAATTAAGGACTCCTTTTACACCCCCCAAAAATACATGTTGAGGTTTGCAATGTTACATAAGGGTTTTGAGTGGCTGATACAGGTTCTAGATGAAATGGTATAATTTTCACTACAGCTTGGTTTATGAAATGTTAAGAGGCTTTAGCCCCTTAAAGAGAGTTGGTTTTATCTTGAGCGTATACAAAGTTATCCATTTTTTAAAGCCTCTTTTAAAAAGTCATGAAATACTATTGATAGCTCAAATGACATCGCAGGGGGAAATTAAAGGCATTTGGCCCATGTCCTTGCTCTTGGGTAGGAAAAACTCTCCTCCAGAACCAAGAGGAAAAGATTATGTGGTAGAATGTAAGATAGAGGCCAGAGATTCGACCATACTCCTGTGTGGGAATTCATGTGATTATATACAGGTAACACTGGCAGTTAAATTGCTACAATAATATGAAGCTGAACCTTAATATTTCTGACTATTAAATGTGACATTAAAAGTTGAATTGTTTTATCATGGTAATTATAACAGTCACCTCTATCTGAAGGGAGAAATTATAAAGAAAAAAAGGAGCTATTTATTTACCCAAAAAAGCCTCCAGTGGTTTTCTCCATGTCTTCAGCCATTCAAATTTTTATAACAAACTATCAGACTGGGTGACTTATAAACCACAGGAATTTTTTTCTCACTGTTCTGGAGGCTGAAAGTCTGAGACCGAGGGGCTGGCCGGTTCGATGTTTGGTGAAAGCCCACTTCCTGGTTGCAGACTGCCAACTTCTCAGTTGTATCCTCATGTGGCAGAAGGAGAAGAAGGAACTAACTCTTCAGGGTCTCATTTTTAAGGGCACGAATCCCATTCATGAGGGCTCCAGCCTCATGACCTAATCACATACCAAAGGCCCCCTCCTAATACCACCGCACTGTGGTGGGGGTGGAGGAGAGGAATTCAACATACAATGGGGTGTGGGGGGACACAAACATTCAGTCTGCAGCACTCCATAACTTTCAAGATGCCTGAGAATTGTAATGGATAGCTTGCATGAAGATGAATGGCTTTCTAGTCATCAGCACCCACTCTCCTGTTCTTCCCCTCTCTCAAACTTGTCTTCTCTGTCTGAGAAAATGGCACCATCACCATCCATCTATTATTCAGGCAGAGCCCTAGGAGTCATCTTTGGCATTTTTTGCTCCCCTAGTCAATATCTAATTTATTACCAAGTCCTTTCAATTGCATCCCTAAACATCCTTCCAATCAATCTGTCGTCTACTTTCTCACCATCTTAGCCCAGTGGCCATCATCACCTCTTGCCTGAAATACTGTAACAGCCTTCTTTTGGGTCTTCCTCTGTCCACTGCTGTCCTGTCTAAGCAGTTCTTCTCACTACAACCAGAGAGGTCTTCTGGAGACACAAACCTGACAGGAAATTCCCCAGCCTCATGCTTACATTCTTTCCCTGGTTTCTTTCTACTTGCTTGTAGGATAAAGACAAAGTCGCCCAGCATGGAGGGCCTTATGTAGTCTGACCCTGGTCATCTCTCCAGCTGCATGCTTATCTTGCCTCCCTTTGCTCTCTGCACCCCAGATCTACTTCTCCCTGTTCCCCTGACATTCCCCAGCCAGGGCTTTTGTTCCAACTGTCCCTTCACTATCCTCCCTTAGTTACTATCTGCTCTTCCTTCAGATCTTAATTCAATCTTAAGTCCCTTTGGACAGCGTTTCCTGACTTTCACACCTTGGTCCGGCGGGGCTGTTTGATTGCCAGTACATTCTGGATGACTAGCAATTGCCTATTAGATGGAAGGCACTGTGAATATAAGTTTGTGGAATTGGTTCATGGGATGGGGGGCATGGTCAATAGTGGGGAAGGGATTAGGAGGATGATAAATACTTTCCAGAGACAGAAGTGCTTGAAAGAATCCTGGATGTTAGCTTTTGAGAGGAAGAAATTTTAGACATGGATGTTTTGTTTGTATTTGTTTGTTTCTTATATGTTTCACAAGACCTATAGGGCTAATTTGTAGAGAAAAAATGGAGGCGCATTTGAGATGTTCCAGAAGAAATAACCATAACTAATGGGGAAAAAATCAGGGAAAGATTGTGATACAATCATAAGGATGAACTTTGCAAAAATGAGAGGTGGAGGAATGGGACACCTTTTGCAGAGGGCAGGGTATCTCCTTGGGGGATGTTGTAGTGATGGTTTGTTTCTCCATCATGAAAGAGAAGATTAAATGACTTATCAGACCCCTTCCAGCCCCAAGATTCTAGTGCAGTGAGCAATAGAAAGGTGGACAATTCGGACACCTAAGGAACAAAGAGAGGGAATGGGTATATTAGTTAGAATTTGTTTGTTTTATTTGGCTAATCCACAATCTGAGCATGTTTCTGTGGCATCTAAGGCCAAAGAAGACAGAATCAAATGTCTTTGTAGATTCAAGTAGCATGTAATCCTCTATCAAGGAAAGGAACTATAACTAAATCTAGAAAAACACCTCTGGTGAAAAGCTTATGCACCAGTGACCAGCTTTTCTGAGCCTGAGTGACCACTGAACTACTTGTACCCATAGTTTTATAGGTTTTAAAACCCCCTCCAGCATAAGGATAAATAACTAAGTATACTTTGTAGTCATTGATGAACAGGGCCCCTGAGAAATTTCAGGTTATTTTATTGCATTTTAATACTCTTTTGTTTTCCTTTTCCTTAATATCAAGCCCCTTTTGTCTTCCATTCCCTTTTCCTGCATTTAATTCTGACAAGTTCTTGCTTATTATGGTTCCTTCAGAACGTGTTCCATCCTTCTTGTCCATATTATCATAGGTCATCTATCATTTTTATAAAGGGTTAGACATGTCTGGGAGATACCTGGACCCTGAGTTGAACTTGGAACTATTTCTAATCCTGTTATCTGCTCCTAAACTTTCCTAATCTACCGTACAGATGCTTTTGAAACACAGGAGTCAGTAAATGGATAAACACCAAAACCTTTGTCTTAGAAATAAGCACATTAACTCAAATGTAAGTCTACCCTTTTTTGTGGACTACAATGCAGCTTTTTATGCACATTCCTAAACTTGCTATCCTATTCTACTTCTCAGTTTGCAACATTTTATTTGCTAACTGTTGTTCAGAATGGAAGATGACGTATTTTCTCACCTCATACGACAGTTCCATGCTTTAACAGAAAAAGAAATGAACTTCCCACGTATGTTGTACTGTTCATAATCTGCTGTGAAGAGAGCAGAAAAAAATGCTGGAATTAGTTCTTTCCTGCTCATCCTAAAGGCAGCAAATTAGTAAGGCTATTCGAAGACATACAACTTGGATTATGCATTCAGGAATAAGGAATTTTATGATTTTATTAAATGCCTCATATATGCCAGCAACTTGGCAAGTTTCTTTACATAGTCATTTAATCTTCATAGTAACTTGACAAAATTCGTGGTATCATCCCCTAACTTTAGGGATGAGAGAACTGAGGTTTAAAGAAGTGAGATGCCTTGGAACATACTCATCAGTGATGGCAGTAAGATTTTAGCTCCAGGTTTGCTGGTCTGTCTGACTCCAAATCCTGATTCACTACCTCATAGTGAGATATTTCCCACTGATAGGGTCCTTTTCTCCCCTTCATCCCCTCACTCTTCCCTTTCTTCCTTCTTTCCTTGGTATTAGATTTTATTTCATTTATTGAGGATATAGGTTTTAAAAATAAAACCATGTATGGAACTTTACATCAAAAACCAGGGATGTACTGTATGGTGACTAACATAATATAACAAAAAAATATTTTTATAAAAAAAATAAATAAAGCCATGTAACCACTCTACAGGGAAGACACCTTAAATCCTCTTAGGTAGAGATCCACATTTTTGAGAGGTATTAAAAAACAAAATTCAACTGAGTAATTTTGAGGCCTTTATTGGCTTTATTCATTGATTCATGAATTGGGCAACATCCCATCTAGCCGATAAAAGCTCTGCGGAGCTGTACGAAATGAAAGACTTTTACAGGCGGAAGAGGGATAGGACTAAGTGGATCAGCTGTGGCAAGGTCATCTTCCTTTAGGGAATCGCAGGGCTCCATCAGGCAAATTACCTCACTAGTGCTGACCAGGTGATTCCAGGTTGACTGATTTAAGATTCCATTCCTGGGAGATGCTGAACTGTAATTGAATTGGGTATTAAGTTTCAGTTTGGTGACATGGGCTTAGCATAAGTGATTTCATTTGGGTACTGTTGTCCCTTTCTTAACAATTCCCCCTTTTTGACAAGACTTTCAACCTGAGAGAGGTGTTCCAAATTCAAGGCATTGGTGCCACTCCTAGCTACTTCTCTGAAGTTTTTGCAATTTTTGCTTATCTTCTGTGTGGTATTTACAGCTCTTGGTGTCTTTCTGCTGAATCTCTGTGGTATTCACAGGGCATGACTTCAGGATCACATTTTTTAAGTTGGTAATTCTCTTTGTTCCTTTCCCGATGTTCAAGTCTTAGGGAGATAATTTGCTTGTTGGCTAGTGGCTGGGATCAAGCATTAAAGGCTTTTGAGAGAATACAGCACACCAGGGAGGCTACCATGATTACTATAAGCAGGAGAATTTTCAACGTCTGCAATGCACTTTGGAGTCATGCTCACCCCAAGACTCAAACCAATCAAAATCACATAAGTTGAAGAAAGACCCCATTGAAGGAGTCACTTCCTTAAGCCAAGTGGTTTATTAAGTGATCTTATGTAGCTGAGTTCAACTTCCCCAGAAGTGTTAATCTGAGTGCACCAGGTGGTGTTTGCCACAGACACCTCCTTGCTCAGCTAAGAGATAATCAAAGGCTAGTCTATTATCAAGAACATCCTTGGTCAGAGAGTCTAAGGATTTTTGTTGGGCAGCTACTGCTTTACCAACAGATTCTGCAATATCTCCAAGAGTTAGGGTGAGGTTCCTGATCATAGCCTCATTTGCACTTATTCCCAGCCGGGGAAACAGTGATCTACCAAAGGAAGCTGGTTTTGAATCATGAATGCTTCCTGATAATTTCCATTTGAGTCTGTGGCTCATGACTGGAAAAGTGACAGCCATGGAGGCTAGTAAAATTTAAGGGTCTGTAGGCCACACAGGCAATTTTATTCTGGTTGCCCTTTTCTTTGTACAGAGCCTAGATGCAAGGTTCCCAGGTTTGGGATTGTTAACCAGAGACAGGGAAATGGACTCTGAGGGCTAGGGAGTCTGACATGATAGAGAGGGGCCCGAGTTTGTTAGAGAGAAACTGAGGCATTGGAAATCAGGGAGAAGTTTGTGATGGGCAGAACTCCAGGGTCACCAACATCGTAACAAATTCGATAGTCATTTGTAGCTTGGATTACCCACTTTGCGATGGCCTGAGATATGTGAACAATGGCATTATCTTTCCAGGCCAGAGCAAAAGGTGGACAAAAGAGTCACGAAGACCTTTGTGGTGTAAGAATTAGGAAAAGGATGGTCAGAGAGGGAAGGAGGAATGGAAAGAAATGTTTTTGATCCTCTTGATTCCAAGTCTTGTAAGGCTACCTTGATGTCAGCTACTTCTCTTCCTGGACATTTTTATTTTGGAGTCTCCAGCTAGTGTGCCATTCTTACAGTCTGAAGGGACCCTTTTTTTTTTTTTTTAAAGATTTTGTTTATTTATTTGACAGAGATAGAGACAGCCAGCGAGAGAGGGAACACAAGCAGAGGGAGTGGGAGAGGAAGAAGCAGGCTCATAGTGGAGGAGCCTGATGTGGGGCTCGATCCCACAACACCTGGATCACGCCCTGAGCCGAAGGCAGACGCCCAACCACTGTGCCACCCAGGCGCCCCAGAAGGGACCCTTTTTTAATTGGGAAATGTGGTCCCAAAGTTCAAGTCCCTGAAGTTTGACTGTTATATGGGTAGTAAGGAAGACCTGGTATAGTCCCTTCCAAGGAGATTCAAGGAGAGTCTTTGTTCTTAGTAATTCCAGTTCAGAAAAATGGGAGAAAATTGAAAAAGTCAGTTTGAGAGTCATAGCGTGATATTTGAGAAAACTAAAAGAATTCAGGATCCAGTCCAGTTTGTAGGTATATAACAAAACATTAAAGACAATTAACAGGATTAGAATCTAATACCTACAGGGGTGCAAACATAATTTTTCTCTCTGCCATTACCCCCACTTAAAAAAAAAAGGTTATTTATTTATTTATTTGACAGAGAGAGAGAGAGAGAGAAAGAGCATGCATAGAGCATGCATAAGCAGGGGGAGCAGCAGAGGGAGAGAGAGAAGCAGGCTCCCCACTGATCAAGGAGCCCGATAGGAGTTTGATCCTGGGATCATGACCTGAGCCAAAGGCAGAGGCCCCACCAACTGATCCACCCAGGAGCCCCACCCCCATTAAAAAAAAAAAGATTTATTTATTCATTTGAGAGAAAGAGAGAGAGAGAGCATGGGAGGGAGGGGCAATGGAAGAGGGAGAATCTCAAGCAGAATTCCCACTGAGCACAGAGTCCAATGCAGGGCTTGATACCACCACCCTAAGATCATGACTGCGCCAAAATCAAGAGTTGGATGCTCAACCAACTGAGCCACCCAGATGCCCCAGCAATCACCCCCATTTTTTACAAAAATGATCATAGTAAGGCTAATTTGTTTGCATTAAACTTGGCCTGATTATTTACATAAATGCAGAAGGAATAGCAATTGATCATACAAGCTCTTTTTAAGCCTGTTCTGTTGGAATTTTACATAAGGAATTTCTGATTAAACTCTTAAAACCTCTTGAGGCCAAGAAGCCAAACCATGGACTCTCCATCAGATTTTACTGCCATTATCTATAGTTTGGGTAAATTCCTCTCTTCTCAAGGTCCCCAAAATATCTCCAGGTTCCTGGGCCTGCTAGGAAGTGACTTTCCCTACTCATCTAGTAAAGCTGCCAGAAACCCTGTAAGCAAGGTACCAGGTCAGTTTTTCCAAGGGGCTTTATTGGCTCCATAAAATCAACCTTAGGTCATTAAAGCTACTGGTCATATCTGAGTCCATGCATGGACTCTCAAATACGACACTCCGGTAAAAGCCTTGGCAATATAACCAGTGTTTCCAATGCTGTCCTGTTACAAGGAGAACAATTCTTACTGAACTTATGTAAATAACTAACTGTATTGCCATGAAACGAGTACTCAAGAGTTTCTGAATTCTGGAGGGATTGGGTAGGAAAGAAAAGTAAATGTTCTATCTTTGTTTACAAAGTTATACCTTACCAGACTGTTGTAAGTCATAGATCACTTAAGAGAAAAGGTTTCTTTAAATCTGGGGCGGGGGTGGGGGGGGGATTAAGGAACCAGGATTGTTACAGAGAAAAAGTCACAAAACATTATGTTCATTCAGTTCTGTGTAGTTAATAGTTATTCTGCTTGAATCCAGTTTTTCCATTAGTTCTGCAAATTCTAAACCAGTTTACTTTTATGATCTTAAAGTTATTAAAAACCTGTGATTGTCAAAGTCCTTTCCATGAATTTCCTTGAAGATGAAGCACTATTGCAAAAGCCTTAGAGTAAAACAGTAATTGTAAATGGCAAAAGACTTTAAAATGTCCATGGTTAAAGACCTTATGGCATATCATTATAATGCAATTGACAAAGAAATTTGGTTATTTCTGTGACATACAACATTTTAATATAACAACTAGAATTATGACTGATAACATTGTACCAGGACATATCAGATTTCTAGGAATTTCATATCATTTCTAGAAACATATGTAAAAATATAGCTAAGAAGATTTGGCATCACTTCTCATTTGATAATGCTTCCCATGTAATTTAACAAATCAAATAAACCTAATTAGTTAAACATCTCTCTTTCTACAAGGAGAGAGAAAAAGTTGTTTTCAAATTTCTAAGGACCATTCATAAAATCCCAAAGTTTCTTCCAGCTCAAAAGATTTCATTTAGAATTTGATTTTGGGGAAGTTTGTCAAAATACCAAAAAGTTTAAAAACACTTGATTGAATACAATCATAGGTCACTGTGAAACAATACTTAGTTATCCACTTAGTCATACTGCTAATTACAGACTTTGCAGGCAAGTACAGAAAGTTGAATTGTTGTACACAAAACAAAAACCTTAGCTCTTTAAATAGAGAAGACTCACTTTTCTTAAGTAATCCAAGACCTGGTAAAGACAACAAGAAACACAGGAACCTATTTGGATAAAACACAGGTAGATTACTTAAGAAGTAAAGAAAAACCTTTCACAATCTCTTATATCAAGAGCAGACCAATAGTCCAGGAAAATCTTATCCTTTTAGCAGGTGAAAGAATATGAAGTTTTAGTTTTATTTAAGCAGAAGTACATTATTGATATCAAAATTTATTTTAAGGGACACCTGGGTGGCTCAGTTGGTTAAGTGTCTGCCTTTGCTCTGGTCATGATCCCAGGGTCCTGGGATCAAGTCCTGCATCAGGCAAGAAGCCTGCTTTTCCCTATGCCTGCCTCTCCCCCTGCTTGTGCTCTCTCTCTCTCACTCTCTGACAAATAAATAAGGAAATAAAATCTTTTTTAAAAAACACAACTTATTTTAAGAAAAAACTTATAAGTCTATTCAATTTTAGCCAATTTGACTACACAAGGTAAAACTCTCTCTTTTCTATTCTGAAACAACCAGGACATATTTATTTATTTATTTTTCCCTTAACAAAAACACATCTCTATACCTCATAATTTCTCTTAGCAAAAAACACACATCCTAGTTTCCTCCCACAGAATTATTTCCCTCATTTCCAGTAGCTTCAATTACATAAATTATAATTTTTACTCCTTAATATTTGAATTTCTGGTGAAAATAAAGAAGCAAAAATTGTGAATAGTCTGTTATACCAGGATTCTATATATTGGCAAATTTATGAATACATTTCATAATGTCTAGAAACACATGCTTCCTCATAGTAAATTTTCCAGTGTGGCACAAGATATGTCTACTTCCTCATAGTAAATTTTCCAGTGTGGCACAAGGTATGTCTACAACAAGCCCAAATATCTTTAGTTCCTTTGTAATAAGAAACCAAAAGTAGATAAAACTATGTTCAGTAAATAATATTTCACTATTTTATCTTATTTGGAAATTGTCTAGATAGTCAATAAATTTAACCTAACTCATCATTTTACTTAGCTTAGCAAAACTTTTAAAGTTTCTAGTAACCAGAAAGATTTTGGAAACTGTTTTCTAGATAGACAGAGCATAAAATGTAATTATTGTTGAAAAGTTCACCGAGAAACTCTTATCCCATTTACATCTATTTAATTCAGTTGTTCTTAGCAATCATGTCTAGACTACCCAAGAAAACTTCATGAGACATTAGACAAAATCAGCCATCATCTCATGCTTTTTTTTTTTTTGCTGACAAATTTTGTAAGAAATAACATGAACTTATTTGATATTTAATAAACCTAGATAGAATAAAAGTATTGTATTTAATGATTCTAAAGACATGCCTGTTTCAATTAAACTAACAAATTTAAGCTAGTTTTTATTACTAAAGATTAATCCCAGATCATGTAAGTGCTTTATTTTCCTTAAGTCAATTACATAGAGATGTTTTACAAATTAATTTTGGCAATACCACCCAGACTTAGGAAAACACCACATATTACAACACATTTTATATATCGACACACATAAACATACAGATAGATATAAACAGAGAACTTATATTTTTGGTTATAAAATTTTAGCCAAATACAAAACTCACTATTTTTTTAAATGATTAACTTTGTTTACTTTTTAAAAATTGTTTTTTAATTGTTTACTTTTTAAGTAAGCTCTACACTCAATGTGGGGCTTTAACTCACAACCCTGAGATCAAGAGTCACATGCTCTACCAACTGAGCCAACCAGGTGCCCCCAAAACTCATTAGTTATAAATGAAGTTGGATTCAAATTGTATTGCTGGCAGGTGGAATAAATTAAGTTTATCTGCTCAGATAGCTACATTTTTGTTTTGTGCTTTTACTAATATTGTGGAGAAGACAAGATAAATGTCTTATCTTAGGTGAATAAAAAAATTCACCTAAGTTCCAAACAGCCTTTCCCCCTATTTTCCTGCTGATGAGAATTTCCTCCCTGAAGTAGGCATGTCTAAGAGATGGCCTAGATAAAAGTTCCTGGAGGAGACCAGGTAGGACATTTACATCTTAAAAGCACAGGGAAAGAATGTAAGTTCCTCCAAAAAGAACTTTTGTTTCTAAAGGCCAGAATTTTTACAATAATTACAAGCCTTTTGAGATGAATAGGGGAGGTTTTGGTATTGGTAAAAAAAAGGATAGGTAGCCTTTGAATTGTTTCTAGAGCTGTATTTCTGGATTTGCAAAATTTTCTAAGATAAGGGCAGTTGCTTTTAATTCCTCAAAGAACTGGGTTGTAGCTCAATTTTTAACTTTTTAAGGGACCTCCACACTGTTTTCCAAAGTGACTGTACCAACTTGCATTCCCACCAACAATGTAGGAGGGATCCCCTTTCTCCACATCCTCTCCAACATNATCCCCTTTCTCCACATCCTCTCCAACATTTGTTGTTTCCTGCCTTGTCAATTTTTGCCATTCTAACTGGCATAAAGTGGTATCTCAATGTGGTTTTGAAGTTAAAAATTGAGCAACCCTATGATCCAGCAATCGCACTACTGGGTATTTACCCCAAAGATACAGACGTAGTGAAGAGAAGGGCTATATGCACCCCAATGTTCATAGCAGCATTGTCCACAATAGCTAAATTGTGGAAGGAGCCGAGATGCCCTTCAACAGATGACTGGATTAAGAAGACGTGGTCCATATATACAATGGAATATTACTCAGCTATCAAAAAGCGATTTCTCAACATTTGCTGCAACATGGACGGCACTGGAGGAGATAATGCTAAGTGAAATAAGTCAAGCAGAGAAAGACAATTATCATATGATTTCTGTCATCTATGGAACATAAGAACTAGGAAGATCGGTAGGGGAAGAAAGGGATAAAGAAAGGGGGGGTAATCAGAAGGGGGAATGAAGCATGAGAGACTATGGACTCTGGGAAACAAACTGAGGGCTTCAGAGGGGAGGGGAGCGGGGGAATGGGATAGGCTGGTGACGGGTACTAAGGAGGGCATGTATTGCATGGTGCACTGGGTGTTATACACAAGTAATGAATCATGGAACTTTACATCAAAAACTAGGGATGTACTGTATGGTGACTAACATAATAAAAAATATTATTAAAAAAAATAAACATATGCAGGTGAAAGCAAAAAAAAAAAAAAAAAAAAAACTGGGTTGTAGCCTAAATGATATCAAGGGGCTGAACCATTCATCCAACTACTTTATCTTTAGTTTGCCCCTTTATGTCAGGGAGATCAATCTTCAACTAAGATGGAAATCAAAAAGATTCTTATTTTCTGGATTTAGAGCTTTGTTTTGGAAGGTTTTAATAAATCCTTTCACAAAGACTTCAGAAAGTTTATTTCCCTCTGGGTACATTTAACTTAGAAAAGGCATTTAAAAAGTTCTATCAGGGATGCCTGGGTGTGGCTCAGTTGGTTAAGCGTCTGCCTTCAGCTCAGGTCATGATCCTGGCGTCCTGCGATGGAGTCCCGCATCTGGCTCCCTGCTGAGCAAGGAGCCCTCTTACACATGCTCTCTCTCTCTCTCTCCCCCCCCCCCGACAAATAAGTAAATAAAAATAAAAATTTTTAGAAAAAAAATAAAAAGTTCTATCAGGCTCTGAATATCAGCTTCCAATTTGGCCAATTTCTGACCACAGAGAAACTTTGAAAAAAATCCTTTCAGATATCTTCTCAGTTTTCAGCTGGGATAAAGAGTAAATATTCCTGGCAGTATTCTACAACCCCTTGGATGAAAGAGGCATCCTCCCAAGATCCAGAGCCACTCCCAGACACCCACAGAAAGAAAGACTTAGATAATTTCTCTGAGGGCCAGCAGCAATTTGGTAGGACCCTAGCCACAAATGGAATTTCACCCACATTTCTGTCCAGCCATATCTAACCACAAATGGGGTACAACCCACATTCCTCTCTGGCTATATTTTGGGGTCCTCAACCTGACAGTTACCAAGTGAAGTTCTTAGGACACAAAACAAGACAAATAAGAAGGTAATGGCTGTCCCTGGGAGAGAAAAGATTAATAAACAACAAGCCTGGATTTAGAGAGGAGGGACAACACGACATTTTATTTTCCTCCTTCCACCAGGCATTATAGACAGAGATTTGGGAGAGCTGACTCTGGTAAGAATTCTCATCCTTTGCTGGCTTCTGACAACTTTTTCCAAGATCCCATCTGTAGGTTCCAGTGTTTGGTAAGGTTTTCCATTAATTTTTCATTTCCCTTGGCTGTTTAAGGGAAACTGTAAACTGTAGCAGTTTCTCAGAAAATCCTTCAGAGTCCTCTCAACCCTAGAAGAGCCCATATAGGGAGTCCTCCTTCAAAGGTAGACGTGGGGGTGTCTGTAAGACCACTGCCTTGATGGACTTTTGTTAATAGTCTTGTAATCTCTTCAGATTGCAGAGACAATCCAGACAGAGGTTTACCAGAAGGCATACTCAAATAAAGGAGCGTAGACGGGAGCAGTCGGCGTTACGTCAGTCTCACAGTCTTTTTTTTTGGGTGTCTCTTATATCTTTAATTTTACATTAGCCTTTTGCAACAAATCTTTCAATGAAGCTACTTTGGAATTTTGAAGCTTTTTGGAGGCTTCTGCATGCCAATTAAAGTAGGTTTCCAATTCTGTTTGTCTGATTTAGGACCCCTTGCTTTCAAGTACACTCTTAAATGAACAATCTCATCTAATTGGTATAGTCCCCATAACGGCCATTGTAATTCTAGGTTGTTTTCAGCAAGACTGCCTTTTTTGTAGATACCTACAGTTACCGGGACCATAGTTCTTAGACATAAAATAAGCAGGTGTGCTAGAAGGTGGCACACTGAATTCTTTGGAATTTATTTCCTGGAACCTATTTCTTGGAACCTATTTCTTTAGCTACACCTTGGGTCTCTGGGAACCAAATTAATACCTAAGAGGGATGTGATACTAGGTTGGGGAACGCGTGGTGTTTTACGGTATATTTTATTGCACAGAAATTTTCTTGAAGTTGGCAGGTGAACTAGTGTCAGTCTAACATCTTCCATGACCAACTTACCCTGATATGGGAGTCTTAGAATTAAGTGGTGAGCATTTGAAAAGCTTTTAAGTGCTTAACTCATGCCTACCAACTTTGTGGCTTTTGGCTTCTGAGATTGTCTTTTGCGATAGACTTTACCTACACAAAACAACACAAACAAGCACATTAATGTACCAAAGTGACCAAA
This sequence comes from Ailuropoda melanoleuca, assembly GCF_002007445.2. Lineage (NCBI taxonomy): Eukaryota > Metazoa > Chordata > Mammalia > Carnivora > Ursidae > Ailuropoda > Ailuropoda melanoleuca. Next base: position 16,924,570 of record NC_048223.1, on the reverse strand, counting down.
GAGATGTTATTGTGGACTGGCCAATAAAAAGCCTTGTCTGCCCCACCAGCAATTCCCAACATGGACTGAACCAGCATACCCCAACGGACAGGAACTGTGGACTGGGATTCCAATGAAATGAGAAACTGTGGACAAACCAAGGGCTAAAGAATTGGGCTCTAGGTAGAACATTCTACCAGCTCAAACTGACCAGCTAAGCCCTAGACTGGGAATTGTGGACTGAACCAAGAGCTAAGAACTGGCATTCTTTTAGAGCTTGTTGTCTGTCTAAACTGACCTGGTGACCTAGAATAGAAAGACAGATGTGGAGCTCAATGCAAAGACAGCAGAGCTCACTGGGGTGCCTGGGTGGCTCAGTCCGTTGAACATCCTGAGTTGTGCTCCATACTAAGCAGGGAGGCTACTTGTCCCTTTCCTTCCTCCTCTGCCAGAATGGAGAGGAATCTAGATCTGAGAAGATATACAAAACAAAAGACTTTTACAGGCAGAAGGGAAAGGGAGAAGGAAGTATACTAGTGAAAAAGCAGATTGGTTGTGGCAAGTCATCTTCCTTCAGGGGATGGCAGGGGTCTATCAGGCAGGTTACCTCACTAGTGCTGACCAGGTGATTCCAGATGACAAATTTAAGATTCCATTCCTGGGAGATGCTAAAACTGTAATTAAATTGGGTATTAAGTCTCAGTTTGGTGACATGAAACTTAGCATAAATAACTCCATTTTGGGCCTGCTGTCCCTTTTTTAAAACAGAGGTTTGAAAGTTATTCAATTTGGGGGAACTTCTTCTAAGAAAAAGAATACAAAATTGTAAATGTTAAATTAGAGACAAATTGACTATTAGAATAGAATAAGAAATCACAACAAATCCCAAATTTGGATGACAAATCTGAGATCACAAAACAGAAAAATAGGTGTTTTCCAATGTTCATAGCTGCATTGTCCACAATAGCCAAATCATGGAAGGAGCCGAGATGCCCTTCAACAGATGACTGGATTAAGAAGCTGTGGTCCATATATACAATGGAATATTACTCAGCTATCAGAAAGAACGAATTCTCAACATTTGCTGCAACATGGACGGCACTGGAGGAGATAATGCTAAGTGAAATAAGTCAAGCAGAGAAAGACAATTATCATATGATTTCTCTCATCTATGGAACATAAGAACTAGGAGGATCGGTAGGGGAAGAAAGGGATAAAGAAAAGGGGGGTAATCAGAAGGGGGAATGAAACATGAGAGACTATGGACTGTGAGAGGCAAACTGAGGACTTCAGAGGGGAGGGGGTGGGGGAAGGGGATAGCCTGGTGATGGGTAGTAGGGAGGGCACGTATTGCATGGTGCACTGGGTGTTATACGCAACTAATGAAGCATCAAACTTTACATCGGAATCTGGGGATGTACTGTATGGTGATTAACACAATATAATAAAATAAAATTAAAAAAAAAAAAAAGAAAAATAGGTGTTTTAACTAATTAACTAATGCATCCTAAGGCATTTTTTTCTACATTTTTGGGCTTCAGATTCTTTAATCACCACTTCACATTCTCTAAAGAGATAATAAAAAAATAATCCAGATATTCCTTTAACATAGTTAATTTATATTTGTTTTTTATTTGAGTATAGAAAAGTTCCATAGACTAGCTTCTGGCTCTCTTTCTCCACTCCCATACTGCAGGTGCTGGGCAGCAGTAGATATATTTATATAAAGATTTCGAATAGTAGGGTGTAGAAATATTCTTGGATGTCCTTTCTCTACCAGGACAGCCAGCAATAACTTAACCATACATAGACAGGACTATAAGCCACATTTGTGTACCTCACTAAATCCAAATGAAATCTAAGCGTATCCCCATCTCAACTTCTTTTAAGTCAGATCCAAAATTTTGCCCCTGGGCGCCCCAGTGCTGCTTGATAGGAGAAGTGTGAAGGAGGAAAAGTCAGCAAAAAGAGTAACTCTAAAGTCAATTGCAGTAAAAATATCCTTTGCAAATTTTACCAAATCATAAGACCACGAGAACATTGTTAGAGTCTCTTTAAGGGCCTTGAAAGGGGTGTCTGTAAGTGAAGGGCCCTGAAACTTAAGTTTCCTTGGTTTTCAAGAAAATCCAGCTCTGGAGAAATGGTATAACACAAAAAATGATATTTATACCATACATAATACACAAGAGTCCATGCCATAGGGTGGCTTTAAAAGTAATGTTTTATGTGGTCCTATTCTGAGCAGCTTGAGCTCCCAACTCCATCGAATGAGCTAGAGAATGTTCTTCGATGGAAGATGTTCTTTCAGTGTATTTTGCTCTATAGTAAGTAGCACTATGAAGATGGAGATGTTCTGATACTGCTAAAACTCAAAGGTCCCCCGCCCACACCCCCATTTATATTTGCAAAGGACTTGTTATTTATAATGGAATAATTTGCAAATACAACAGACCTCAAAACTCCTACATTGGTGTAATTAATATTAAACACACCATTTATTATACTTCCAAGCAGGGCAGTTAACACACATAGAGAAAAAGCACGTTATTGCTTTTATTTTATTTTTTTTATTTTAATGATTTTTTTATTATATTATGTTAATCACCATACAGTACATCCCCGGATTCCGATGTAAAGTTCGATGCTTCATTAGTTGCGTATAACACCCAGTGCACCATGCAATACGTGCCCTCCTTACTACCCATCACCAGTCTATCCCATTCCCCCACCCCCTCCCCTCTGAAGTCTTCAGTTTGTTTCTCATNACCTCCCCTCTGAAGCCCTCAGTTTGTTTCCCAGAGTCCATAATCTCTCATGTTTCATTCCCCCTTCTGATTACCCCCCCTTCTTTATCCCTTTCTTCCCCTACCGATCATCCTTAGTTCTTATGTTCCATAGATGAGAGAAATCATATGATAATTGTCTTTCTCTGCTTGACTTATTTCACTTAGCATTATCTCCTCCAGTGCCGTCCATGTTGCAGCAAATGTTGAGAATTCGTTCTTTCTGATAGCTGAGTAATATTCCATTGTATATATGGACCACAGCTTCTTAATCCAGTCATCTGTTGAAGGGCATCTCGGCTCCTTCCATGATTTGGCTATTGTGGACAATGCAGCTATGAACATTGGGGTGCATATGGCCCTTCTCTTTACTACGTCTGTATCTTTGGGGTAAACACCCAGTAGTGCAATGGCTGGGTCATAGGGTAGTTCAATTTTTAACTTTTTAAGGGACCTCCACACTGTTTTCCAGAGTGGCTGTACCAACTTGCATTCCCACCAACAATGTAGGAGGGATCCCCTTTCTCCACATCCTCTCCAACAATTGTTGTTTCTTGCCTTGTCTATCTTTGCCATTCTAACTGGCGTAAGGTGGTATCTCAGTGTGGTTTTGATTTGAATTTCCCTGATGGCTAATGATTTTGAACATTTTTTCATGTGTCTGTTAGCCATTTGTATGTCTTCATTGGAAAAGTGTCTGTTCATATCTTCTGCCCATTTTATGATTTGTTTATTTGTTTCTCGTGTATTGAGTTTGAGAAGTTCTTTGTAGATCTTGGATACCAGTCCTTTATCTGTGGTGTCCTTTGCAAATATATTCTCCCATTCCGTGGGCTGTCTCTTAGTTTTTTTGACTGTTTCCTTGGCTGTGCAGAAGCTCTTTATCCTGATAAAGTCCCATAAGTTCATTTTATCTTTTATTTCTCTTGCCTTTGGAGATGTGTCGTGAAAAAGGTTGCTCTGGCCGATGTCATAGAAGTTGTTGCCTATGTTCTCCTCTAGAATTTTGATGGATTCCTGTCTCACATTGAGGTCTTTCATCCATTTGGAGTTTATTTTTGTGTATGGTGTGAGAGAGTGGTCAAGTTTCATTCTTTTGCATGTAGCTGTCCAATTTTCCCAGCACCATTTATTGAAGAGACTGTCTTTTTTCCACCGGATGTTTTTTCCTGCTTTATCAAAGATTAGTTGCCCAAAGAGCCGAGGGTCCATTTCTGGGTTCTCTATTCTGTTCCATTGGTCGATGTGTCTGTTTTTGTGCCAGTACCATGCTGTCTTTGTGATCACAGCTTTGTAGTACAGCTCGAAATCCGGCATTGTGATGCCCCCAGCTTTGTTTTTCCTTTTCAACAGTTCCTTGGAGATTCGGGGCCTTTTCTGGTTCCATACAAATTTAAGGACTATTTGTTCCAGTTCTTTGAAAAATGTCCTCGGTATTTTGATCGGGATAGCATTGAAAGTGTAGATTGCTCTGGGTAGTATGGACATTTTAACTATGTTAATTCTTCCAATCCATGAGCATGGAATATTTTTCCATCTTTTTATGTCTTCCTCAATATCTTTCAAAAGTGATCTATAGTTTCTAGCATATAGGTCCTTTACGTCTCTGGTTAAGTTAATTCCAAGGTAACGCATGGTTTTTGGTGTTATTGTAAATGGGATGGATTCCCTAATTTCTCTTTCTTCAGTCTCGTTATTCGTGTATAGAAATGCAACTGATTTCTGGGCATTGATTTTGTATCCTGCCACCTTACTGAATTGTTCTATAACTTCTAATAGTTTGGGAGTGGATTCCTTTGGGTTTTCCATATAGAGTATCATGTCATCTGCAAAGAGAGACAGTTTGACTTCTTCTTTGCCGATTTGGATACCTTTGATCCCTTTTTGTCTTCTGATTGCTGTTGCAAGGACTTCTAGTACTATGTTGAATAATAGTGGCGAGAGTGGGCATCCTTGTCGTGTTCCTGATCTTAAGGGAAAGGCTTCCAGCTTTTCCCCATTGAGAATAATGCTTGCAGTAGGCTTTTCATAGATGGCTTTTATGAGATTGAGAAATGTACCCTCTATTCCTACACTCTGAAGGGTTTTAATCAGGAAAGGATGCTGTATTTTGTCAAATGCTTTTTCTGCATCAATTGAGAGGATCATATGGTTCTTGAGTCTTTTCTTGTTGATATGATGTATCACATTGATTGATTTGCGAGTGTTGAACCATGCTTGCATCCCAGGTATGAATCCCACTTGGTCATGATGGATAATCCTTTTAATGTACTGTTGGATTCTATTAGCAAGGATCTTGTTGAGGATTTTGGCATCCATATTCATTAGAGAAATCGGTCTGTAATTCTCCTTTTTGAGGGGGTCTTTGCCTGGTTTGGGGATCAAGGTAATATTAGCCTCATAGAATGAGTTTGGTAGCTTTCCTTCTGTTTCTATTTTTTGAAATAGCTTTAGGAGAATAGGTATTATTTCTTCTTTGAATGTTTGGTAGAATTCCCCAGGAAAACCGTCTGGGCCTGGAGTTTTATTATTTGGAAGGTTGTTTATCACTGACTCAATTTCTTCATAGTTAATTGGCCTATTTAAGAAATCTATTTCTTCCTGTTTCAGTCTTGGTAGTTTATAGGTTTCCAGGAAGGCCTCCATCTCTTCCAGATTGTTTAGTTTTTTGGCATATAGCTGTTGATAAAAGTTTCTAATAATCCTTGCAATTTCAATGGTGCTGGTCGTGACCTCTCCCTTTTCAGTCATAATTTTAATAATCTCAGTCCTTTCTCTTTGTTTTTGGACAAGTTTTGCCAGTGGTCTATCAATTTTATGGATTCTCTCAAAGAACCAGCTTCTAGTCCTGTTGATCTGCTCTACTGTGGTTCTGGTCTCTAATTCATTGATTTCTGCTCTAATCTTGGTCAACTCCTTCCTTGTCAGTGGGTTAGGCCTGTCCCTCTGTTGCTGTTCCAGTTTCTTGAGGTGAGAATATAGAAACTGCATTTTAGATTTTTCTATTCTTTTGAGTGAGGCTTGGATGGCTATGTATTTCCCCCTTAGGACTGCCTTTGCAGTATCCCATAGGTTTTGGACCGTTGTGTATTCATTCTCGTTGGTCTCCATAAATTGTTTAATTTGTTTTTTGATNAACGTTATTGCTTTTAAAGACTACACCGTAGAAAGATTATAGCACTAAAGAAAGTCTTTAAGAATTCATTAAGATGTAATCAAGCTATTGCAAACTCATCTGTTACCTGCAATTATAACACAGTTACTGTTACTTGCCTCTGGATAAAATCACCTTTATGTTGGATCCTTTGCTGTATTTTGCTCCTTGGTGATGTATTCAAATGCCCAGTTTTCTCCTGTATCCCCTCCTCTTTTTTTTTTTTAAGATTTGTTTATTTATTTGAGAGAGCGTGTGTGTGAGCAGGGGAAGGGGCAGAGGGAGAGACAGAACCTCAAGCAGACTCCACACTCAGTGTGGAGCCCAACATGGAGCTCAATTTCACAACCCTGAGATCATGACATGAGCCGAAACCAAGAGTTGGTCTCTTATCGGAGGACTGCCCCAGCCAGGTGCCCCTATCCTCTTACTAGAAATTCTTGACTCATTTTACTCTTCTTCCTTTGTTCTGCAAATAACTGCCCTTAATTGTAAGCAGTCCTTATAATTGTGTCCTATACCATTAACCCTATTATAATATTTACCACTAAACTAGGTTATGGCCTATAAGTACATCTCAAAATAAACAAAGCATATCACAGAAATATTTTGGTCTTATCAGTGCATAGTTTGTAATCAAACTGTTTACACCAATTGAATAATGTAAACCCCTATTTCATTAGTCTTAAAAATGATCCTTTTGCTTTATCCCCGACATATAATTTCTGTATAATGTATTTTAGAAAAAAATTTATAGCCTTTGAAATGTTATACAGCTTTTTTATGTTTTGTTTTTATTTATTTATTTTTAAAGATTTTATTTATTTATTTGACAGAGATAGAGACAGCCAGCGAGAGAGGGAACACAAGCAGGGGGAGTGGGAGAGGAAGAAGCAGGCTCCTAGCGGAGGAGCCTGATGTGGGCCTCGATCCCGTAACACTGGGATCACGCCCTGAGCTGAAGGCAGACGCCTAACCGCTGTGCCACCCAAGCACCCCTTTATGTTTTGTTTTTAAAGGCTGAAACTATTTCTCTAAGGAATATACTGTTTCACTAGAATGGCATTTTCTACTTACGAAGGTTTCCCCCAGTTCTTTCATGTAACTAGGCTGCTAAAGGTTGATACACCTGGTCAAAGACACATTGTTCCAAAGGTCCTGACCTGAAATAAGGAAACAAAGACTGACTTATAGCTGGGAACACAACTATAGCTCCATTGCCTGTATATTGCCCCTCTAATTTTTGTTTACCTCCATACCAAACTGTGGCTACACTGATAAGATGCTCACAGTTATTTAAGAGGGGAGAAATGTGATCTCTTTATAATCTTAATGTCCTTTCCCCCTTAAAAATAACTCGTTTTAAGCCAACAGGTATCTACTCAAAGAAGGTCAAAGTCCTATAACTTTAAGACAATTCTTTTAAGAATTTAATTCATTTTTTTGGGAAATGCTGGAGAAAGCTTAAAATACTGATTAATACCCTCACGCTGTTTTTGAATTGAGGACTATTGGCATGATCAAAATATTTTTAGATGAAAGTTTTAAGTTTCCTGTAAATCAGTGCTCAAATTTTAGCAGTGGAATCACCTGAAGGACTAGTTAAATAATAGGATGCAGGGCCCTACTCCCAGAGTTGCTAATTCAGTAGGTCTGAGGTGGTGCCACAGAATTTGCACTTCTAAAAAGTTCCTGGGTGGTAGGGACCACAGTTTGAGAACCACTGATGCAACCAAGGCAGACCATTTGGTGATGCATATTTTCAAAGATCAAAGCTGACAGGGTTTGCATCTTCTCAAGCATGTATGCCATTTGGAAGATGGAGAGTCACGGCCAAAGCCAGGGAGACAGTGATGATAATTTAAAGCTTCATAGATTCTTAACTGGCCATTTGCAACCATAGCTGCCCTATGCCTAGTAGCGTTATATAATCCTTTGTAATGCAAGAAGTCATTGAACAGTGTCTTGCCATAAGTGTTGCAGGATCGTTGAGCGAGATGGTCAAAAAAGAATTCTTGAGACATTTTATGGTACAACTTAGTTTATTTAAGTAGCACAGGGACGGGACCTATGGGCTGAAAGAATTGCACTTTTGCTGTATGAAGCTGGTGGATATACGCCTAGTGCTCAAGCGGGAGGTGCAGGGAGTATTAGATCATGAATGTTTTATTTGAATTTCTACTCGTAGAACTACCTTCCTCAAGATTTCTCTGGTGCTTATCATTCAGCTCAGTATTAACTATCAGTGAGATGTACAGGCAGTCATGAGACCCTTTAAATATGTAGCAACCAGTATGTATTTGATCCTTATAGAAATTTTGGAGGCTATAGGTCAGCCTTCTGGGCTAAATGTAAAAATTTTCCTGCTTCTATCCCACATCATAAGAGTAATCTAAAATATCTTTTTATTTCTTTCTTTTGTAGCTGTTTACTGATTGAAGTGATGTGGCAACTGAGAATTGTAATTGTTGACTTAAATAATGGAATGTAAAAAAGGTGTAATCGTTGTATGTCCTTCATACTATCTAAAACCATTATTAAGTCTTTTGTTTTTTTTTTAAAGATTTTACTTATTTGCCAGAGGGGACAGAGAGAGAGCGCGCAAGCAGGGGGAGTGGCAAGCAGAGGGAGAAGCAGGCTCCCCGCTGAGCAGGGAGCTCGATGCAAGACTCGATCCCAAGACCCTGGGATCATGACCTGAGCTGAATGCAGATGGTTAACCGACTGAGCCACCCAGGCATCCCCTAAAACCATTATGAAGTTTTAACATTAAAAACAAAATCTCTCAATTTTACCTTGCCCCTACTCTGGTTAATATGTAAATATAAGATGAGAAGAAAGAAAAATTTACCACTTGGAATGATAAAATCAGCATTCCTATACTGTTCAGTGGCTTTTAGATCCTTACAACATATGTTTAATACGTATTTTGTTGATTTTTCAAAAAAGCATGTTAATGAACATGTCTCAGTTACCTACTGAATAATCTCTCTAAAATGCCTGTCTGTAATTATTTACTCTTAGGATCACACTTCCATTTTAGCAGTAATTTCAAAACTCTGAGAAAGTAAACCCAAGGGATTCTAGAATAGCTTCTGCTTGGAGCATGATTTCCCCAGTGTCCAAAGGTTAAATAAGAACAAGTGAAGAGATGTAGACAATGACCAAGGATGTTGTAAAATTACGTCCTTATTAATTAATACCATTCTTTTTTTTAAAGATTTTATTTATTTATTTGACAGAGATAGAGACAGCCAGCGAGAAAGGGAACACAAGCAGGGGGGAGTGGGAGAGGAAGAAGCAGGCTCATAGCAGAGGAGCCTGATGTGGGGCTCGATCCCATAACGCTGGAATCACACCCTGAGCCGAAGGCAGACGCTTAACCACTGTGCCACCCAGGCACCCCTAATTAATACCATTCTTGAATGTCATCAAATGAGCTATGGGGCAGATATCCTAAGCTCAGGAATTAATGGCCATCAAGGTTTCAGGGTGCCCCACTGAGTTGAAAGATGCAACAAAACAAAATGATAAATTGTGAAAGGTAATTCAATAAACATGGCAGCTTCTCACATACTCTCTAATAGGTCACCGAGGTAGCTTTAAGGAAATGGGAGCCAAGATGGATATTGGACTCCTGGCTTTGACGTTGAATAGTGTGAAATTCTTGTTCAAAGAGCTTCGCCTGTGTGAGTCGCAGCCTTGTCAGGTATAAAAAGCAATTAACAAGATCTAGTCTGCTTACCTCACAGGGTTGTGAGGATTAAATTTAATTATGTACACGGAAGTGTTATGTCAACTGAAAAGCCCTAAACAAATGTGTTTTGTTGGCTGTTCAGTGAAAATTGATTCTCATTTCCCTAAAAGTAATACAATTTCTTTAATCATGTATGCAATCTTCACCTTTCCGAGTGCTTTTTCAGGGTTAAAACAAACAATTTAATCATTTAAACTAGGGAAGAATATATTTAGTTTTTTTTCTTAATGTCATAGCTTTTTTAACTGCTCCAAGTCAGAAAATAGAAACAAGTTGATGCGCAAACCTCAAAATAATAACTATTTTTATCAAGTTTGTTGGGAAAAAAATGACTATGACAATTTTATTTTAGCAATTTCACAGTAGAATCTATCACTAAGTAGTCATTAGCTGAATAAACAAGTAAAAAATAATTAAACAAGAAAAAAGTCTGGTCTAGGAGACACAACTATATAAGAAAATAAAAATTCTAAAATCTAACTAGTTTTCAAGAATAACACACAGAATAGCATAATTTAAAAATACCCCTGATTGGTAATAAGTAAAATTTGTCAAAGGAGTTTCTGAAATTAATAGCTGATTTTTTACTTCATGTGCTAATATCGAAACCACCTAATTTAAAAAACAGACAATACTCCCTTGTTCAGTCTTTTTCTTTTTTTTTTTTTTAGATTTTATTTACTTATTTGACAGAGAGAGAGACAGCCAGTGAGAGAGGAAACACAAGCAGGGGGAGTGGGAGAGGAAGAAGCAGGTTCCCAGCAGAGGAGCCTGATGTGGGACTTGATCCCAGAACACCAGGATCACGCCCTGAGCCAAAGGCAGACGCTTAACGACAGAGCCACCCAGGCGCCCCTCCCTTGTTCCGTCTTTTTGACTTACATCTTATTCTGTAACTTCCCATTGATGAACAGTACCTTCAATATTTAAAGTACTTTATTTAACATTTTATCATTTACAATACGTCATAGTATTTTGAATTCTTTTAACTTGTATCAGAGCAGCCAAAGCATCAACCAACTGATACATTAACCTATTTACCTAAAGCAAACTATTTTTTCTCACTTAAGACTCTACTGATTAGGATACTTCCAGCTTCAAGTAACAGAAAATATAATTTGTTTATTATCTCATATCTAAGGAAGTCCTGTAGTAGGACAGCCTCCAGGATCGGTTAATTTGTTAGCTTATTTATGTATTAAAGGACTTGGCTTCCTCTGATCACTACTTTGCCATCCTTGGTGTTGGCTTTTCAGAGGAAGAGGGGTAGGTGGGGTAATAAGGTGGCTGCAGCACTTCCAAACATTCAAAATTATGGGGAAGGCTTGTTAAATCACAGATTGCTGAGTCCAACCACCCAGAATTTCTGACTCAGTAGGTCTGAGTGGGATCTGAGAATTTGCATTGCTAATGAGTTCCCAAATGATGCTGATGCTGCTGGTAGTGGGGGCCATACTTTGAGAAACACTAATTTAGACTAATGATCCCTGAGGGGAATGGATGTTTGAGGATCACTGGTAACATTCATTACAAGACGTACTTCATCATTTGGAATATAACAGAGAGTTCCTTTTACTCTCCTCATAGGGCCTGATGCCATTTTTAGTCTGTCAGCTTCCTGTTCAATATTCTAGAGAGGGACAACGCTCACTGTGAATACCAATATTCCTATGGTTGAGGTCACAGTTTCTTAGAAAATAGTTTTTCATTCAACTCTTTGAACTAGGGACAGCTTGGGCCAGTTCAAGCTCCAAATTTGCACTTCAGCTTATTTGTTCCTGGCCTGTAGAAAGCTTTTTTTTTTCTTTCTTTCCAGAATCCCCATTTCCTTAATCCTCCAAATACAGAATATTTGGCAATATCAAGTTATTTTTAATATTTTCTGAAATAGGCTACATAAACCTTGCCTTTTATAACCAAGAAAGCAAAAATAACGTTGTCTGAAGGTATATATAAATGCTGCTAATCTAATTTTCCATCTTATCATTTATAGTGATGAATTTTTTAACTTGAAGATTTAACAATTTGCTTGTGTTGCAAGAACTCCTTTCTGCCAATTTTTAATTCTCTTTCTCTATCATCTGTCTTGCAAACCATCCTGCCAAATTGCATTTCTCCTTTCTCTGTTAGCTGTTTCACAAACCATCCCTTTGGTGTGGGTTCTCTATTTTGTGTAGTATGTTCAATAGGAATATGGTCTGTTTGCATGACTGTCCAGGGCTAAACTTCAAAATCCTCATAAAACCTCGGGCAATTTCTGTGCTGTTGATCTCCCTCTCTAATTTATTATCATAATGGCATTTTTGTGCCTTTTTTCTCATTTGTTTTCACAACAGGAAGCACAGTGGGGAGAGATGATTTCTGCTAGGGGGCCTGGAAGGACTTGGGACAAGTTCAGGCAAAGATGCAAGCTTTGCAAAAAATATTTGACTTCTAGAAAATGGTGGGGTAGAAAACTTTTCAGTGCAAAATGTACCATTTTGGTAGCCTGAGGAAATGCAACCTTTCCCAAAGCTCTCTCAGACCCCAGTGTGCAACACAGTAAACAGAGACTGAAAATGTTTCTGATGTGAAATTGAGGAAGGATTTACACGCAGGGAGGGGGCCTAAGCTGTTACTGCCAACACAGCAAGGGACCAGCAGATATAATATGAAATCTGTCTGATAGTTTCAACTAATTTATGACAACCAACCTATCTGCAAAACTTACAAAATGAGAAGAAGATGCCAGCCAGCGGCAACTTCACGTAGTTGGCTATTCTAAGGCCTGTTGCTTGTATCTAGTCTCCAAGCTGTTTTGTCCAAGAATTAAGAGTAGATTCCTGGATACTTAAGGTAATAACCGAAGACTGTGCAGAAATTATAGTGCTTTTGACTTCGTCAGGCATTGATATGCACGCCATGAAAACCCAAAGCACAAGCTCAGCTGAACTTTCCTTGGTGCACGGAGGCAGCCACCCCAACATCGTTATCTTTTAAGTTCAAATGGTTACCTGTGTTCAAAATCTGGGTGTGAAATTAAATCTGCTTTGAGCAGTGCTCAATTTTTAATACTTCCTACAATGATTAGTACTTATTCTTGTTCAGACCAAGTTGTCCTAGTTAACCCCTTTGTGGTTCGGAGATTTAAATTCAATTTTAAACCTTCGAAAATCCCTTAATTTTTTGCTTTACAGGAAAGCAGCTGCTCATGTTTTAGTTTGATCATAGGTAGCAAGTAGCAAAGTCAAAGGTGGGATTATGTTTAAAAAACAAAAAGGTGGGGGCGTGCCTGGGTGGCTAAGAGTCTGCCTTCAGCTCAGGTCATGCTCCCAGGGTCCTGGAATTGAGCCCCACATTGGGCTCCTTGCTCAGTGGGGAACCTGCTTCTCCCCTTGCCTGCAGCTCTTGCTGCTTGTGTTCTCTCTCTCTGACAAATAAATAAAAAAAATATTTTTTAAAAAATTAAAAGGTGGGATTATGTTTATTCATTCAACAACATATATGTATTTATGATGATCATCTTCCAGATTACCTATTTATTCAATAGGTCTTTATTAGATATTTACTACAAAATGTTTTTGGGCCAAAGATGAATTATGCCAGTTTGGAAACTAGACAGAGTATCTTTTAAATGTGTACATTTTTACCTCAAGATAAATCTTGGCGTGTATGTAATATGGAATATTGTATGTCTATTTTTCGTGGAAACAATGAAGTCCAGAGATGACTTTTGGATATGGTAGTCATACTCACTTTGCTCTTCCTCTTTCCCTTTCTTCCTCATCTGTGCCCCCATCTACCCTCACCTCCAATCCAGAAGATTGGTAGTAAATACCAAAGATCCCAAATATCACCACAGGCTCAGAACTTATTGAATGGGGAAACTGAGTCATATATAAACTTTAAAAATTAAAAAAGCACACTTTAAATTCTCTAGTTTCTTCTAATCAGTTTCAGCAAGGAAATGCTAGCAAGTCCTTCTACTATGCAATTTTGTGGGCTGGTAAAATATTTGTAAAGTACTTGGGTATCTCTGTGCTAGTAAAGCCAACTAAACACAGATCATTTTTGAGCTCATTTGATTTTATTCTTGCTTCTAATTTTTACTCTTCCAGGACTGCTAAGACATAGAACCAAGCAGATTTACAGCAATTCTGGCAGGTGGTTGTTAGACACTGATTCGATATGACACTTCTTACAGTAAGACTGTATTTCCCCCAATTTGACCCTTAGCATGTCCTTTCTCTCACAGGAAGAAAAATACTTCTGTTGTACTGTTTGAGTAGGTTAGCTTATACCAGTACAGGATTGTGTCTTTATATGCTTTTAAAATATCCACCTTAAAAAAAATGACAACTTTTTTTTCTAGCAGCTAGATAAAATTCCTTCACTATTAACCTTTGGTACTTAAAACAAGGTTAAAATAGCCTTTAAAAATAAAACATTAAGGAAAGATTTTAAAATAACCTTTTCCAGGTTGATTTTTCAATCGTAAAGGGCCACATATTTATTATCCAGGTTTATACAAATGCCAGCTATCAAATTTGTTATTAAAAACAAGATGCCTCACAGCCTTTGTGTAATAAGGTGAAGTATAAATAAAATTAGAACACCATGACTATCCTTCTCAATCTTCCCTATTTGTACTATTTCCCACAAGCAGAGATATCTGACAAATTCCCCTTTATTGCTCATATGTGGAATACTTTTTGTATCAGATATATTTAATTAATTTTTGTAGGTTAAATATTCAGAACCAAATGAGTAGATTTTTAGAGCATTGATTTGTAAAGAAGAAAACAGAGGGAACTTGAACATAATTGATTTGTAAAGAAGAAAACAGAGGGAACTTGAACATAACATCATTGCCATTAACCTAATTAAATCTCATTCTAGCTAGCTAATAGTCCACGCTTTTGCTTGTTTCTCTGTATAATCTTATACTTTCATAGTGCCTATAATTTACAGCTTGTCTCCCCTTATCAGATCCTCACAACAATCTTTTGAGGGAAAGGATAGTTATTATGCATACACCTGTATCTAAAATATCATAATATATATGTATGTATACATACAGGTGAATGTATATACACACATATATGTATAGGATGTAATGCAGCATATGTATGTTTTAGTCCCCTTCCCCCAAGATGAGGAGGTGGAGATTGCTATTTAAAAGTGTCACGGCAGGTTAGCTGGTCAGAGGACAGAATGCTGAAAGAAGGAAGAGGATTTTTTTTTTCATTCTTTTTTTAAATTTTTTTTTATTTTTAGTAAGAGGATTTCTGAAGCTTATGGCTCAAGCATGCCCTACTGCTCTGGCTTGAACAGTGTTAATAAATGCTATCTTTCATCTACATAGAAGTCAAAGCTGGTGCTACTGATATTGGCTAGCTTGGTAGAAAAGGTGTTCAGACACAGAATAGAGGATCACTCTGTGGAGATGTGTTGATAAGGCTGAAGGATCAGCTGAGTGGTTGAACCAGCTATCCTTAAAGGCTTTTGCTGATCCCAAGCCCAGCAATTTGTGAGATGACTGATGGTGGATTAAGAATGCAGGCAGTAGTAACAATTCTTCTGGACAAAGCTGGTTTTATCCAGTTTCTTTTTTGCCTTAGTAATAGGAACAATGGCTTTCACAATTTAGGCAACCAAAAAGTAAAATTCCAGTGTAAGCTACTTTAGGTTTAATCCGTGGAGTGATATATCCTTGGGGGAGTCAATTATGAATTCTATGTTAATGCTGGGGTATTGCAGTACACAACAGATGATTCTGAGGTTACCTTAGAAAAAATGTCTGAGCTTGGGGGGAATAGGGTCGCTGGGTGATGGACATGGGGGAGGGTATGTGTTGTAGTGAGCGCTGTGTGTTGTGTAAGACTGAGGAATCACAGATCTGTACCCCTGAAACAAATAATACATTATATGTTAATAATAATTAAAAAAAGAAAAAATGAGCTAATTAAGGCAATCCAATATCAAATTCTGTATAGGGAAACGACCCTCTGTTTTGTAAGATCATATGTTAATATCAAATAATGTCTACATTTACATTTTCTACTCTGGTGCTTATGTTTTTATTTTATTTTTTATTTTTTTATTTTGTTTTTTTTTTTTTTAAAGATTTTATTTATTTATTTGACAGAGATAGAGACAGCCAGCGAGAGAGGGAACACAAGCAGGGGGAGTGGGAGAGGAAGAAGCAGGCTCATAGCGGAAGAACCCGATGTGGGGCTCGATCCCACAACCCTAGGATCACGCCCTGAGCCAAAGGCAGACGCTTAACCGCTGTGCCACCCAGGCGCCCCTGGTGCTTATGTTTTTAATACCATGCTGTGGTGTCAAGGTCCAATAAGCATAGTATCTAATAATCATTACAAATTGATTACAACATTGAGCAAGAGATAGCACATTCATTGTTTTACAAATGAGGTTTATAACACCACTGGCTGGTCAAAAATCCCTAAGCATGTAAGCCAAAGGGGTGTTATAGATAGTAAATCTGAGACTAGAAATCCCCTGATTTTTATGGTTTGTTTTGGGATTTAAAAGTTACTTCGTTGAATAAAATATCAATGTATCTTAATTGAAAAGTAAATCTAGAAAGCTGTGCAGAACTTTTGATCCTAGACTAGTTCCACGGGGTTAACCAGGGAAGACAAGTAACCCGGTCCATTTGTTTATTTTGACGTTGAACATGTGGTCAGAGAACATATCGGGAAATGTTACAGGACCTGAGTTAAGGGGCAAGTTTTTTAATGAGAATAAGTGTTGATGGAGAAAAATACCTCTAGCACACAAGTGAGGACTCCTGCGGTCTTCACAGTTCTTTGTGGCGGATGCGGTCGAACTCAGCAGGTGTAGCCCTGCCCTCTAGTGGATTTGGGTGCGAGAAGACTTCGGTTTGGTCTTTTCCTGCTTACCAAAGCTTATTAACATCAACTGTTCTTAAAAAAAAGTCACTTATTGAGGGGTCTGGGTGAGATGCTGAGCAAGGGAAAGGTTCAACTGGCAAAAGACATAGCCAGTGGCCGGAGGTAATTCCCGTTCTTCGGCTTCCAACTCTGGCTGCTCAGTTTCTAGTTGTTCCAACCTTTCGGGTTCCACACACTTGAAAAGGCTGAGTTCTCCCTCTAGCTCTGTGGCTGATCCTTGAATTCTCATTACACACAGGCACTTCAGCAGATCCTTAGCGGGATAGAACTTTGGGAAGTCGCCCCGCGATGACCTGCTCCCGCAGTCAGAGCAAAGCAGCTATAATAGGGGACTGCAAGTGAGGGTGTGAAGTTCCAGTGAGAACACCAGAGTCCCTCTGCGTTCGCCCCTTCCCTCGGAAGTCCTCGCGTCGCCTGCCGAGATTGTGACGGCCACCCCGACGGGAGGGGTTTCCCATGTCGGCTTTGTTGAGGGCGCTCAAATACATCGGGGACAGGGAGCATGATCGTACCTGCCCGCTTGGCCCGACCCCGTGGCTGCCTCTTGAGAATGCGAGGCCGGGGCTGGGAAGCGGGTGGGTCTCCGACCCTAGCGCCCAGTAGGTGCGTAGAAACGGGCGGGCACCGTCCCCGGGGGTCAGCGGGGAGCCTCCACAGGGAAGGTAGGGCCGGGGCGGGGCTCTGGCCCAGCGCACCCTCCCACGGTACTACTCCGCACCCAACCAGAGCCCTTCCGCGAAGGGCAGCCAGGCCTTCTCTTCATTTCCGCCGTCTGCGCCTGTGCGTGCGAGTGCGCGTGCGCGCGCTCCTCTCGCAGCGGAAGTAGTAGCGACAAAGCTCGGTCCGCGGCTGGCCCGGGAGTGCCGGGCGTGCTGGGGCGGGGGGCGGCGGGG
>NC_048223.1:16901644-16906987 GCF_002007445.2 Ailuropoda melanoleuca | reverse complement strand
CGGCCGCGCCGAGCCGGCCGTGCCGACCGTGACGGGTCCCCTCACCTCCTCTCCATTCCCCTCCCCGACCGCCCTCCCGTTCGTTCCTTCCTCACGCCCGGAGCAGGCTCCTGCCTGGCGCCGCCGCTCGGCGAGCCACTCCTCTTCTCCCCAGGCGCGCGGGGCGCTCCCGCGAGCCTCGCGGGTGAGTCCCCCGCAGCCCGGAGGAAGGGGGTCTGGGGTTTTGGGAGGACACCGGTATTACCTATTGCCCCCTATTTCCAGAAACTTCCAGGTCCCGAGGGAGGGAGCGTCTGGGGGTACCCCGGCTTGGGGGTGTCTCTAGGGCGCCGCCCCGGCGGCTTGAGCTGGGGGCGTTGCGGGTGGCTGAGGGGGTGGGCGCGCGATCTGGGGGCTCCCGACGTGGTGGCGGGGCGGGGGTCTCCCTCCTCGCCCTCTCTGTCGTCAGCGCCGCTTCTCCTGGTTTCTCTTGCAGATGCTGCTGCTAGGGGTGGTGGGAGCAGCCGTGGGACGTGTGGCCGGGAGAGGGGGTGACAGCCTGGGATTCCGGGGGCTTCTCTTCCTTGTCCTCCTCTCCTCTCTATTCCCAGTGTGGCCGCGGCTGACACTAAAGACTTTGTAGCCATCAACCCAAGTGCAGTTTCGATGGAAAATGAAGGTAAAGGCCTCTGGCAGATGGGTTGCAACGCGGAGTTGAGGGTGTGGTGGTTTGCTTTTAAGTTGCCTTTCTTTTTCCACCTTTTAATTTTCTTTATTTTATTTTTTCTTTGTGAAGTATACAAGGAATTGCTTTCTTCGGATACTAGCTTTTATTTGGTAACACAGGGCATTTCGAAATCAAGGTACTGTGGGCTGACTGAGCTTTATTCTGCTTTCCTGAGAAAGCTGCTGTCTTTAGCTTAGGGAATGGAAGGGAAGTTTTCATTTCAGATAGCATCTGTGCTAAATAGCTATTTGAAAGGAATCACTCGAGGGGAAGTGGAAATGGAGAGGGAAGGGGATGGACTGCATCTCTGTATATTTGCATATCAAGCCTTGTTAATGGTATGTGACCGGATTAGTTTATAAGAAACAATTTTTTATTAATGCAGATTTGTTTTTCAGTTCAGAAAAAAATAACTTTGAATTTAACAGAATGTTATGAGGTGATTTCCTTTCTTAGAGTTCCTCCCTATTTCAAAACATAATTTAGGGGGTTGACAGTGGAACTTGTTTGTCCACTGTACACTTTGGACCACTAAATTACCATACACATGTTACTTGATTCCTTTGGTCTCATTAAAATATTTAATGCGTTTCATTACACAGCACTGGTTATTTTCCAGAAGCGTTGAAGAACTCTGAATATTATTTTCTCCCCTGAAACAGCCACATTTATTCTGTGGACTGACTTCTGACTTGTGCGTGATAATCTTTCTTTTCTTTTCCCCTCTGGTCTGTAAGATGTATGAAAGATACTTACAAATTACAATTTGTCGTCTTGTATCTTTTGGTTTTTAAAATCTATAAGTGGTACAGAGGAGACGCAATGGGGTTTATCTGTTGCTTTCTCACTTTTCTGTTTTTGAGAATGTAAGCTCAATTGTCCTAAGAAGAACTGGGAATTTTAGGATAGATGTTTCTTATATGCATAATTTGTTTT
Organism: Ailuropoda melanoleuca; assembly: GCF_002007445.2. Classification (NCBI taxonomy): domain Eukaryota; kingdom Metazoa; phylum Chordata; class Mammalia; order Carnivora; family Ursidae; genus Ailuropoda; species Ailuropoda melanoleuca. The sequence goes on along the minus strand of NC_048223.1, from coordinate 16,905,345 downwards.
GCTTCATGAGACCCCTGGACATGTGGGAAATACAAGAGGCACAATTACATTGCTCAGTTTTACTCTAGATGGATAATTGGTGGAAAACCTTTTCTGAAATACTAAAGTATATAACTGCAGAGGAGTTATACCATCTAATTGGGTCTTTAGAAACAGCATTTGAAAGCAGTAATGTTTTTGTCTGGTGTTAAGGAAAAATCAATTTTCTGAGGCTTTCTCTTCTTTGTCTTGGTTTACAGATTTCAGAAAGACAAATCCTTCACAAGAGACAAAGAATATTAAATGCATTCATATACCTGTTTCTTGGTAGTTGTATCTTAAATAGCATCAATAACTTCTGCTTTCAAAGAGTGTTACCAGATTTAAGAGAGTAGCCTAAAGTAGGTGTATTCTTAGAGGTTGCTTTTGTTTCTTGATCTCTTAGGAAAAGGAACATGACTAATAAAGCTGACTCTCATATTATCTATTGATGTGAGAGGGAGTGGTGGTGAGATGGGAGCATGGTGCATGCTTGTGTCTGACTGAGTTTGTATTATTTGGCCTCACAGTAAAAGATACAATTCTTAACAACTTACAGGGGTAATCAGGCCTTTTTGGGGCAGTTTCTCATTATCATAACATGTTTCTTTTCTCATATTTAAACATCTTTAAGAAGAATTTGTATATAACCTAGAATTTTCAGTGGACTGTTTTGAAATACATAGAATATTATTGCTTTTCTTTTTATAGTTAGTATTCTCTGTTGACATGGTATATCAGTATCTTGGGAGTGTGAAAAAAAGTGGATTCAAACCATGTCTTAACCACTAAAAATTGTGAGACTTAAAGCAAATTACAGTTGACTCTTGAACAATGTGGGGTTTAGGGGCGCCACCTCCCCCAGTTGAAAATGTACTATAACTTTTGACTCCCCCAGAACTTAACTACTAATAGCTTACTGTTGACTGGAAGCCATATGATAATTGACAAGAAAGTTCATTAACACATATTTTGTATATGTATTATATACTGTATTCTTACAAGAAAGTAAGCTAGAGAAAATGTTAAGAAAATTATAAAGAAGAGAAAATACATTTACTGTACTATAAAAAATCTTGATGTAAGTGAACCTGCACTGTTCAAACCTGTGTTCAAGGGTTAACTCTGCTTCACCTTTCTTAGCCTCTATTTCTTCATTTATAAATTGGGATTGATAATAATTTACATAGTTAAGAGGGTGAAATCAGAAACTTGGGGGAGAGGAAGGAATTTAAGAGCATGTACTGTGGAACCTAGCAACCTGATTTGAATGTCAGATCCCCACTTAGCATAATTTGGCTTTTTGTGCTATAGTTTCTTCATCTATAAAATAAGGGTATTGATAGGACCTACCATATGAGGTTTTTTTTTTTTTTTTAAGATTTTATTTATTTGAGAGAGAAGAGAGAAAGAGAAAAGGAGCAGGGAGCGGGGGCAGAGAGAGAGGGAGAAGCAGAGTCCCTGCTGAGCAGGGACCCTGGGGTTATGACCTGAGCCTAAGGCAGATCCTTAACCAACTGAGCCACCCAGGCACCCCCCATATGAGATTGGCACATAGTATCTGGCACATAGTAAGTGCTCAGTAAATGATTATTATAAATAGCCTAACCTGGCGTTTGCATACTATTATGCCATCTGGCGTTAATCTTATGGTAGCTGAATATTGAAAGGAGGAACAGTGGTGGCCAAAATGCTCTGTATGAAGTTGCTGTTATTAGTTAGGGAATAGGTGAGTCAAGTACAGGATTTTCTATAGTGTTATGGCTGTAATTCTGTAGAGAAAGTTAGGTCTCCAGCAAGAAACCAGGGGCCAGTGTGGAAGGAGACAGGTTTGGATTTGAATCCTGGCAGGTAACTTTTTCCTCTTCCATGTGTTTTTAAGTTTTCCCATCTGTAAATGGAGGTTTGATGTGAGGAATAAATGAAACGTGGTGTGTAAAGTGCCCAGAATGATGGTTGACACATGGTTAGCATGCATTAGCGATTGTGAGATTGCTGCTGTTCCCCAAAAAGAGACTCCTCTAGTAGGTATGTAGATAAATTACATCTCTAGGTATGTATGGGGTAGAATTGATAGTGGCTCCCAGGGGCATTAGCATGAAGGTTCTTAGGTAGTGTGTCATGTCTGCAATGGTTGTTTGAGGGCATGACTTCATCCTTGTGGTTCTTCCTTTCAACAATGGTGGTAATTTTCTTTGTCACTTCATTTTTAGTTTTTCTGGACCATTCTCCCACGTCTCACTTAAACTGTATCAGCAAAGCTTACCTCGTTTTTAGCCTTAGCCTGTAGAATGCTTTGTGAATATTTCCTGCCAGTCATAGGAAGTATTTGAAGTGTTAATTTCCTGGAGTTTCAGGGATTGGTCCTGGACATCCCTTTGTGGAACTCCTTTTGCATGTTTGGAACTCCTTTTTGCATGTTTATTTTGAATTTAAATACCACCTAGGAATCTGAGATATACAAATAAATGGCTCTTTTCCTGATTGTTAAAAAATTAAGTATTTGTATTTGTGCTTAAAGGGATGGCTTATTAAGAAAACTGGAGAATTTTGCAGATAGTTTCTTCTTCCCAGTAATGTTTTTTTCCCCCTTTGGAATAAATTTAGCCTTTCTCATAGAAAAATATGAATTTAATGTACCTGAAACTGATATTGCTTTAACTATTTCTTTGACTAGTGGATAAAAATGTAATAATCTTCAAGATTTCAGGACATGTTTAATTTTTAGTTTGAGGCAGGGCTAATAGGTCTGGAATAAATTCCCCTGATCTCTTTGGATAGCCTTTGGAAATGATAGTGTGTTTATTTGCACTTTAAAAATAGTTTCATGGTCAAATTGTTAATCATCTAAGAATGTCTCAAAAGATTGTGTGTTAGGGTAAAGATAGTTGGAGGAACTGTGAGGAAAACAGAGGAGAAACGACCTTAATTGCCTTCCTTTGACTAGTAATAGGAAGCTAGATTATAAACATATTTTATATCTTTAGGTGTGGAAAACGTATTTTGTTTGCACTTTTGTCAATAAAGTAATATTCTTAATATTTTTAGAAAAGAGTTGAAATTGAAAAGGTTATGTATGTAACAGCATCTTTTAAAATGTAGTAATTTAACCCAGAGGAAGGATGCTGCAGAGATTATTTGTAAGCATTAGCTTTCTACAGTTGAATCCTAAGTACTTGATTTGTCTTAATGTTTTTATCATTCATTTAATGTCAGCAGAATCAAACTGTTCACTGAAGCAGTGATGATCAAAATAGTCTCCTAGGAACACACCCCTTGGGGCTCAAGGCTGATTTTCTTTTGAGATCTTGGTTAACCATAATATGTTGAACTAAGTTATATTTTGTTTTAAAGGTGGAAAGAATGCCATAGCTTGATGGTAAAGTTAGCTGGTGTGAATTTTAAATTACATAGTTGTTACATGTAACATCTGAAACAGCTCTTAAGGGTCATCAGTTCAAAAGGTCCTCCGATATTTACTTTTTTTTTTTTTTAAAGATTTTATTTATTTATCTGACAGAGATAGAGACAGCCAGCGAGAGAGGGAACACAAGCAGGGGGAGTGGGAGAGGAAGAAGCAGGCTCATAGCGGAGGAGCCTGATGTGGGGCTCGATCCCATAACGCCGGGATCACGCCCTGAGCCGAAGGCAGACGCTTAACCGCTGTGCCACCCAGGCGCTCC
>NC_048223.1:16852495-16898371 GCF_002007445.2 Ailuropoda melanoleuca | reverse complement strand
GAACCAGGCTTCCCGCTCTATATACTCCAGTTTCAAATGAGGAATTTTCAGACTTCCTTTGACCATGTCGTTGAGAAACGTCATTTATGTCACAGCATGACACATGTACCTAAAAGTGAAACCATTACAAAGTATAATGCACTTCAGTACCTTCTTTTCTCTTCTAATCCATTCCAGTCTATTGTATTTATTTTCAAGAGAGCCCTTTGCCACCCACTAAACCCATTTTGTGGCCACTGATGGGTCCTGACCTGCCATTTGAGGGGCAGTGGCTCAGCCTATATGGCCATCGACTGTAGCCTGAGCCCTAGTAAGCCGGCAGAGACTTAACTTCTCAGGTGAGTAGTTGAAGGTCAAGGCACACTTGCTGCTCCGCTGAGTTTCACCTTGAGTCCTATTCTAGCAATCACGCTCTTGCTTTGTCTCTTATCTTCCAATTCCAATACCAGATCACTATTTGAGGCCCCAGCGCAAAACCCTCTTTTGTGTTTTATCCCTCCTGTGCTGAAGTCTTGCTTCTCAACTGCCAGCTGTGTGGTTGTGTCCACGCATGCTCGTAGACTTCCCCAACTCTGACTTCAATTGTCCAGCGCCCATCATGGCAGCCTACAAAGAGTAGGCCTTCACTGGCCATTGAATAAATGCAGATATGGTTATGGGCTGCTGATTACCACTGAATCAGCACGGTGCTAACTTTCTATTTCCCTGGACTTCTTCCTTAAGCTCACGATAGGCCTGTCAGGAGTGTCTCAGTTCCCTCTGCAACCCACCTCGAGTTGAGCAACCCCGGCTCTACCATTGAGAGAAGGACCGGCTAGGAGTCTGAAGCACATCAGAACAGGGCTCTAGAGTGGGAGGGCTTGAATGACAGCAGGGCACAGAGCATCTGGGATGGAAAGTCAGGGGCAGCAGAGGAAGAGGCTTGGGCCAACGAGGAGCTTCCTGGAGGAATGGAGGCTTGGGAATGAGTCCCTCAGACCTGGCCCTTAGTCCCGACCCTTTCACATCCAACTCTGGACCTCACTTTCTACACCTGAACATTTTGAATCATCTTACCAACCTAATAAACAGGGCTGCTGTGGGGACAAAGTGAAATAGCAGTTAATGCAGTTAGTAATTCTTATTTTTCAGTTTTGCTTACAGCTAAGCTTGGCAACATTTTAAATACAGAGTTTAGATTGGCTGTGACCAGCCTTAGGCAGATTCTGGTATCCTCTTTCTTCCTGTTTTTAGTATTCCCCTCCCTTCCCACCTCCTACTCCCTTAAAAAAGGAATCTACACTAATTATTTCTGCTAAGGTAACTGGTGGTAACCACCTGGAGAACTTCCCTATCCTATGAATGTTGACATTTTAAGAGAAGACTAAGACTAAAGGTCTTCCTAACACAAGTGAACAAATTGCTACTAACTGAATTTTGGGGATTATGTGAAGGTGGAGAATATTATTTTGGCCAGGAGGGTCTCATTAGTACCCCTGAAAACATTGGGGTAGGATCCATGTTGAGAAGTTGGCACAACTCTTGGGCTCTGTTTACACACTTAACCTTGACCCTAGTGATTTATAAAGCAGATGCAAAATATTTTTTGCCTTTGCCCAAAGATCAAGATTTTTCACATTCTCAGAGAAAACCCAGTAAAGCCAGTTAATAGCTGTTTCACCACGAAGCACTGACACGTCATTGTCTAATTTAGTACAACTCATTCTAATTATTAATTCATTTACCCCCCAGGACTCTGTCTCTCATCTCTCAAACTAACTCTTACAATACTATTTTTCCAGGAATATACAGCATTATATGTGGAAAATCTGGGTACGGCATGTGTAATTTAGAAGTGGATTAGGTACTCTTATATCACACTCTTCTGTTTACACGTCTTCCAAGATGGTGTATATGTGTGTATTTGTGTGTGATGTGTGTGNGGATATTTACTTTTTTAACAGACATTCTTTTTATAGTGATTTCAGGCTTCAGTTGTGACAAGATTATCTTTATGATTTTCATATGGACAAGTGTTGGTAAAAGGCAGTAAAGTAAAAACTGGGCGAGCTCTGTATTAATGCTATGATACTGTACAGGAAAGTACTTCCTGAAAGAGAAATGTCAGGCCGAATTGATGCATTTCCTTTTGAATTTTTATGGTTGGTATTTATATGCATTTGTTAATTATGTCTTCCATCTCCAAGGCTTTAAGTTACTATTGACAAAAGCATAAATCTTGGAATTACGAGGAAATTACTCAAATTATGTTGAATGAGATTAGTTTAGGCTAAGCTTATTGGATACATTTAGAAAAAATTCGAGTGAAATGTTACAAGGGTACCGTATCATAGGTTAGATAGAGCCAGAAGGTAAGTAATAGTGTGGGTCAAAAGCAGCTTCTTAAGACGGCTGTAACTCGGCATCTAATTCAGCTTCATTCCCTGCTTTTTCTTTCTACTTCAGATAATAGGGAATGTGTGCACTGGAATTATTTAACATATCTATTAATTATAGTTGCTTAATTAAAGCGTTTTGGCTTGACTTTCGATCTTTTCATAAAGATGTTGTCCTAAACAGGATATGTATGACATGTCTTTATTCCTTCTGAAAACTAAGACATGGGAACATCCTTGTAGAAGTTATTTTCACTTACTTATTTACTTGAAGAACCTGAAAAAGTTGGAATAGCAGTAGGATTCTGACACTAAATATATTTTTCACTTTATAGGAAAACTCAGAAATGATAACAGAAGCAGAAATATTTATGATGTCACCTATCATAATTTTCTTGAATATTTTTTAAAACTGGGAAGTATAACTTAAAACTTTTGATTAGGTTGTGAATTTCAGAGATTGGATTTAAGTTATCTTGATTGTGGAGTCTTAAAAAAGGATAATGTATTTCCTAAGGTTCATTAATACAATTAAATTCTGTTCCTTGCCTAAGGGACAGATAAACTTTAAAACAGATCCTGATTTCTTTTTATTTTAAATCAGAGCCTTTCATTTGCAGTATAAATAAATTAGCCTCTTGGTGCTATATATTCATTTATGTTGTGAATATATCTTTATGTGCCTTTGCAATTATTTCATTAGATTTTGTTTGACCATCTCTTTTAGACTTTCCATAGTGAAATGTTTGCTTTACCTACCTTCATCTGGATTTATATATTGGGAGAGGCAGGAAGGTTAGTTGTATCAAATTTTCTTTGGGAATCTCCCCTCTCTTTTCTGTTGAATGTCAATTGTACATTCCCTAAGAGCAGGCAAAAGCTGTTCATGGCACAAGTGCCAGAAATAGCATGAAAGCCACTTTTTAATGGCATGCAAGCTAATCTCTATGTCCTTTTCTTAGTGCTTGTCAGGGTTGCTATTTACTGAGAGTTAACATCCAACTGTGAAAGTGTCAGTGATCAGGGGTGCTGGGTGGCTCAGTGCGGTAAGTGTCCGACTCTTGATTTCAGCTCAGGTCATGATCTCAGGGTCCTGAGATAGAGCCCTGCGTGCGGTTATGTGCTGGGCGTGGAGTCTGCTTGGGATTATCTCCTCTGCCCCTTGCACACGCACATGCTTGCTCTGTCAAAAAAAAGTATCAGTGATCAGATGGAAAATTCGTTTCTTTTCCCATTCCAGAAGAGGATGTGGTCTTTGCTGACCACTGTTAATAAGGACCAAGAGAGATTAGTTCCTTCTGATTTTTTCTGTTCCTAGAAAAAAGGAGGGGGAAATGGGCTTGTGTCTATATTAAAGGGATGGGAATGGAGAGTGGGGATGAATGGGAGAGACATTTTACTCCTGGGAAAAACCAGCAGAACTTGGGTAGTAATTAGACACAGGAAATGAAGGGGAAGGTTGAGTCAGAATGACTACAAGCTGTTAAGCCAGCATGAGTAGAGGAACCACTGGCTAGTTGGAGGAGTTAGCTGAGTTGGGGCCAGGCCAGGCAGAGTATGTCTAAGGTCACACTGTCATGGCTTGAATGTCATAGGTCTGTGTATGGAGGGAGGTTTTAAAATTGAACACCAATTGGGCTGGAAGATTAGGGTTCAAAGTGAGCTCTTGAGTCAAAGACCCTCAGTTGTCCCTAATTCATTTTGAATAGAATTTGGTGTGTAGCTCTTGTCCCTTGAATGAACGTGCTGGCTTCTTCACTTTAACTTACTGGTTTTCATCCAGGGGTGATTTTGCCCTCCAGGGACATTTGGCAATGTCTAGAGATATTTTAGTTACAACTAGAGGGATGCTACTGGCATCCAGTGAGTAGAGAGGCAAGGGATGCTGGTAAATATCCTACTGTATACAAGACAGTCCCTTCCCCTTCACCCGCCAACAAGGAATTAACTGGCCCCAAATGTCAACGGTGCTGAATCTGAGAAACATTGTTCTAACCAAGGGCCTGGAAGTTAACTCCTGTAAGCCTTGGTTTCCTCGCTTGTAAAGGGATGATGATATACTCTACTTCAAGCTTGTTAGGATTAAATAGGGCAAGGTGTGTAAGTGCCTGGCATGAAAGGGCTGCTCAGCAAATGCTAATTTCCCTTGGTTGAGGAATATGAGGAAAATATTTTTGTGATTTGTCTATTAAACAACTTCTAATTTCAGGGCTTCACATTTTTCTGAGAGGTGAGTGGAATGCCCCGGAAACCTGTAGTAGTTTTTATGATCTTAATGATTCTGTCATGGTTGCATCACATTATGATTATGGGTCTTGAGTATTTCATGATTTGTAATTAGCAGTAGGTAAAAATGTTGAAATCTGGATTGAATGTTTTACCTACTAATCAGTGAGGTTAAACTCATAATTTTACTTGCCGTGAGATCTTTTACTGTTTGAAAGCAATTTTACTGTTCTTTGAAATCAAGACTGAAGTGTTGTAAGTTACTTCCTTTGGAAAATGCCAGACCTGTGTCTGTAATGGCCTTTCCTTTTTTATCCATTTACAGAATTTCAAGTAGACTCTTCTCAAGTCAGAACTCTTCCTCAGATTTACTTGTTAAGGTCTTCCTTCATTAGGTAGCTTTCTTTTACTTAAGTATCTTTTTACTCCTTTGAACTGTGGAAATTACCACCAGCTCTTTCACTCATGCTAGAGTCAGGACACATGTATTTTCAATTTTAATACAAGGACCATAACCTTGAAAATGTATTTTTTCAAGGTGAGCCATAGCCTCACTGTGTTTAATAATCTGTTTACATGTACATAGTTGTGTACCATTCTCATTTTTAAAGAGTTCTTTGCTACTGTTTCGTTTTAGGAAAAGATTGGTTTAGTCTTCCTATACTTTAATATCCCCGTTTATAACATGAGATTAATAGATAAAGGTGTTTGAGTTTAGTGAACAATTTATTGGACTCTTACTAGTGTTTCTTTTATTAATAGCAGTGGAATTTATAAATAACATTCTATTTCTCATACTAAACATGATTTAAACATACCATTCATTAAATAGTTGGTTAGAAAAATAACTTGAGGACAACCACTTAAAAATAGAAGATAATGTATAAGTGATAATAGAACATATTTTGTGGTAGCAAAGAAATTCTCATTTAACTTAAACCTGTAGTGTTCAAAGTTGGTAGCTTTCGATGACATAAATTGTACCCAACCACAAGTTGCTTTTAAGGGCTTACATGGTTCTCTATTGTACCTGTAGACATTTAGGTCAGTTAAGTACAGGGTGTGAAGGATGCTGCATTCATGTCTTTGATTTCATAAGGGTTTGGTTGCCAGAGCCTGCAAAATTAAGCCTAACGGTTAACTGCTGTGTGAAAGGAATGCCATTGGACAAATGCGGGAACTCGGAGAGGGAATGAAGGAATGTACCATATGTTTCTACAGTCGAATTACTGGCTAGTCCCCAACATTTTTTTTTTTAATCTGATATTACTAGTAAAATAATTGTTGCTTGCTGAAAGCTTTAAAAAACAGCTCCATGTTTAATGTAGGGTAATAACAAAATGGACAGATTTTAAAAAATAAGTAGATTCTGTGATAGCCCGTCCCTCATCTTTGTACTGAATTTGTCTCAGGACTTGGAATAATTTCTGCTCACTGATACATCAGTAAATGGAGTATTATGCCCACCTTTTAACTTAGTCAAAAAAAAAAAAAAGCCAAATTCTTTCCAGGTGTAATTGCTTAACTGTTGTTAAAGTGTTGTTCAACTTCTAATTATAGAAGTAAGATTTGCTTTACTTTCAGAGGTGTTTCTAAAATCTTGAAACTTAAACTGAAATAATTTTAGACTTATATCAAAGGTGCAAAATTTGTATTAAGAGTTCTCATAACTCTTTTCCCCAGTTTCCCTAATGTTAACGTCTTACGTAATCATAGTACAGTCGTCAAAACCAAGAAATTCACGTTTGTAAACTATTCTTTTTCTCATCTGGGATACAATTCTGGATTCCACCTTGTATTTAGTTTATTATATTTGCTTAGTTTCTTTCCATCTATTCAAGTCTCTGGTCTTTTTTTCATCTTTCAGGATCTTGACAGTTTTGAAGAGTACTAGTCAGTTATTTTTTAAGAATGTCCCTCAATTGGATTTGTCTGATGTATGTTCATGATTAGTATGTCTTATGCCCCGTCATGTTAACTATGATTAAGGTTAAGGTGGTGTCTGCAGGTTTCTCTACTGTAAAGTTACTGTTTTTTCTTTTATAATGAATAATAAATGTAATATTTCTTTAGTAATGTAATCATTCCTTTGTAATGAATACTTCCTTTGGGGGGAGGTACTTTGAAACTGCAAATATCTTGCATGTCATCATACATTTCATAGGCCAGTTTTTGCATCTATCAATAGTTCTTGCTGACTGCCATTACTGCTGTGGTATTTGCTTAATGATGATTTTGTTTCTTTCATCCCTTCTGTATTTATTAACTGGATTTCTGTTAAGGAAGAACTGTCCCCTTTCCTCCATGTATTAATTATCCAATTATTTATTTACATGGATTTATGGGTATTTATTTTACTCTTTGGGTTAAAATTTAATACTCTGTTGCTCAAATCATTCCAGCTTTGGTTATGGAGAATGCTTTCAAATTTGCTTCTGTGTCCTGTCTACAATGCCCCCATCATTTTGTGACTTCTAATTTACTTTCTGGCACCAGAAGATGTATGGGTGCATCTGTTTTTCCTCTTTATACCAGCCACATACACAATCAGTCCTTTCTCCAAGGAAGGCATGTTCATTTTATTGGAGAATGGTATCTGGAAACCAAGATCTGAGTGTCGACTGTGCTCAGTACAGTCAGGGTGCCGTTGTTTCTTGGTTCTATCTGTAGATAGAGTTAACAAATAGATTATAGTAATATATATACATACATTTTTATTTCCTTATCTATCCATCTATGTAAAATGAAAACCATGACCTCAGGATTCATTCTAGATTTTTTTCCCCTTTTGCCTTTTCCCCTGTCACTTCCTTCTTCAAAGGTGAGAAACTTGGTTCTTACCCACAGTATAATTACTTATCTGTTCAATCATAGTATACACACACACAGAAGTAGTTTCAGAATTGCTAACCTATTTCCCCGTGAGACATGTTTAAAAACTAGAGTATATTTATCTTTAGCTTTACAGTGCACAGTCAAAATTTATTTTCCAAAGTTAGAGTAGTTCTTGTTTTCCCTGTTTCTGTATGGTTATATTACTTATTTATGATGAAATTAGGTGTATTTATTAACTGTTTGCATTTTATTTTTGGATCTTCCCACATCGTGTTTGATTTTCGTTTCTTAAATCATTTTGAAGTAAATGGTGACCTTATCCCTCCTCCATTTTTCTGTAGTGAAGATCTGTTCTTAAACAGACTGGACTTGTTGGAGAGGATGTGGAGAAAGGGGATCCCTCCTACATTGTTGGTGGGAATGCAAGTTGGTACAGCNCGCCTAATGTAACTAACAAAGTTTGTGGAACTGCCTTTGTTTCCTACTGTTGTGTAATATTCGACCAGAAACGTAACAGCTTAAACAATGCAAATTTATTATCTTATAATTCTAGAGGTCAGGAGTCTTCAAATCAAAGTGTCACAGGGCTGTGTTCCCTCTGGAAGCTTCCGAAGGAGAGTCCATTTCCTTGATTTCTGCAGCCTCCAGCAGCTGCCTGCATTCCTCAGAGCCAGCAACTGAGTGTCTTCAAATCTCCCTCTGACTTTGTTTCCATCATCACATCTCCTCTGACTTTGACCTTCTTGCCTCTTCCTTACACTTGTGATTCTATTGGTCCCATTTNAGACTGGACTTGCGTAGAGTTAGGTACAGCTATAATTGTTTTGGCTGATTGCAGTTCACTTGAAAGGAGCTGTGCTCTGGTGATCATTTTCTTCGGCTTGCTTGCTTGGTTCCTTAGTTACGGCTTTCATTTCTACATTTTCTCCACTTGGGAATTTATTCTATCTATGGTCCCACAAGTGTTTGAAATCAGTCTTCAACCAAATCTTTGTTCTGGATGCATAGTTTTAGACCCAAAATCAGCTACAGGCTGGGGTAAATTATTTTGCAGATCCTGTCATTTATTGGTTTTTATTTTTGAGATATAATTCACATACCATAAAATATGCCATTTTAAAGTACATAGTTCAGTGGATTTTAGTATATTCACAAAGTTATGGGTCCAATTCCAGAACATTTCCATCACCCCAAAAAGAAACCTCTTACCCATTAGCAAACACTTTCTGTTCTGTCGTTTCTCCAGCCCTTGACAACTACTAATCCACTTTTTGTCTCTATGGATTTGCCTATTCTAGATATTTCATGTAAATGGAATCATGAATATGTGACCTTTTTTGTCTGACTTCTTTCACTTCAGCATGTTTTCAATATTTGGCCATTTATAGACTGTATCATTTTATTATTTTTTTTGGTCGAATAATATTCCATTATATGGCTGTACCACATTTTGTTTATCCATTCGTCAGTTGATGGACATTGGGTTGTTTCTACTTTTTGGCTGTTGTGAATAATACTGCTGTGAACATTCATGTACAAGTTTTTGTGTGAATATATGTTTTCAGTTCTTTTGGGTGTATAGTTATAGTGGAATTGCTAGGTTATAAGGTAATTATATATTTAATTTATTGAGGAACCCCCACAGAGGTTGCACCATTTTTCACTCCCACTTGCAATGTGTGAGGTTTCCAATTGCTCCACATCCTCTCCAGCATTTGTTATTTTCTTTCTTTCTTTTTTTAACTTTTTTTTTTTTTTTTTAGATTTTTTTTATTTATTCAACAGAGAGAGAGACAGCCAGCGAGAGAGGGAACACAAGCAGGGGGAGTGGGAGAGGAAGAAGCAGGCTCATAGCGGAGGAGCCTGATGTGGGGCTCGATCCCACAACTCTGGGATCACGCCCTGAGCCGAAGGCAGACGCTTAAACCGCTGTGCCACCCAGGCGCCCCATCTTTCTTTCTTTTTTTTAATTGCTATTTTGAGGGGTGTGAAATCGTATCATGTGGTTTTGATTTGTATTTTCTTGATGATTGATGATATTGAGCATCTTTTCATGTGCTTATTGGTCACTTGGATATCTTTGGAGAAATGTTTCATGAAACCATTTGTCCCTTTTGTAATTTTGTTTTTTGCATTTATTATTATTATTTTTTTAAAGTATTTTATTTATTTGTGAGAGAGAGAGAGCACACAAGCAGGGGGATCCTGAGCAAGGAGCCCAATGTTGGACTCAAACCCAGGACCCTGGGATAAAGATCTGAGCCAAAGGCAGACGCTTAACCGACTGAGCCACCTAGTCGTCCCTGTTATTTGCACTTTTTGTTGAATTATAAGATTCTGTACATATTCTGGGTACTGGATAGATATATATCTTTTTTTTCTTTTTCAGTTTTATTTATTGGTAATCTCTACACCCCACATGAAGCTCAAACTCATGACCCTGAGATCAAGAGTCACATGCTTCTCCACCTGAGCCAGCTAGGCACTCCCGGATAGAAATATATCTTATACCTGTACTTGCACAAGCATACAAAGAGGTTTATGCATGGGTGTTTACTACACAGTGTTTATGATACCCTTATCAGACATATGATTTGCAAATATTTCTCCCATTCTACGGGTTGTCTTTTCATTTTCTTTTTTCTATTTTTTAATTTTAATTCTTTTCATTTTCTTGATGGTGTCTTTTGTAGTACAAACTTTAAAAATTTTGATGAAGTCCAGTTTGTCTATTTTTTTCTTTTGTTGTTTATGTTTTAGATGTTATATCTAAGAACCACTGCCTGATTCAGGGTGACAGAGATCTATGTTTTTTTCCTAAGAATTTTGTAGTTTAGCTTTCACACTTGATCAACTTCGAGTTACTATTTGTATGTGGTGTGAGGTGATGGTTCAATTTAATTCTTTGGCATGAAATAGCCAGGTATCCCAACACCATTTCTCTAGTGAATTGTGTTGGCACTCTTGTTAAAAATCAATTGACCATGGGTTTGTTTTTAGACTCTCAGTTTTGTTTCATTGGTCTATATGTCCTGATGCCATTACCACACTGGATAGCCCTGGCTTTTATAGCAGGTTTTGAAACTCGGGAGTATGAGTTCACCAACTTTGTCCTTTTTCAAGATTTTTTTTTTTTTTATTTTGAGTCCCTTGCATTTTCATATGAATTTTAGAATTGGTTTGCCCATTTCTGTAAAAAAAGGCAGTTGTAATTTTCACAGATAATGCATTGAAATAATTATACTTGAGGATGTAATATTTCTATATAGCTGCAAACATAAGATCTTTATAAACATTTGGGTGTCAGTTTATTTTAGGTAATGTACAAAATAGTTTTAAAAGTTGGAATGGTCTTATTTTATTGCTCCCTTCTTTGCCCTCCTCCTCAGAGAATAACTTAGTGGGAGAAAAGATACATTATTCAATAAATGGGATAGAGACATTTAGCTAACTTTTAGGGAAAAAATGTAAAGCTGGAAAGAGGAAGGTTTTTTTAAAAAAAACTAGCATGAAATAAAATCTCAAAACCATAATAAAAAATTGAAATACATGATCATGTGAAAATTTAAAAAGATAGTAAAAAATAGATGCAAACCAATGATAAAAACACTTGAAACAAATGACAAAGACTACTTTCCTATAGAAGTCTCTTTAAAAATCTATACGAAATAGGCAATAACTTGTAGGGGAAAATAGCCAGGAAGAAGGACATGAACAAGTGTTTCACAGAAAAAGGTTGCAGATGGCCAAAAGATATATGAAAAAGTGCTTGACCTCAGTAATAAAGAAATATAAATTTAAATAACCATTTTCTGCTCATCAAATTGTCAAAGATTTAACACTGTGATGATGCTTACTCCTGGTTAGACTGCAGGGAAAATAGAAGCTCCTGACTGTTGTTAGGAGTTCACTAGACACAGTCCTTTTGGAGAACTATTTAGCAAAGCTATCAGAATAAAAAATGCACCCAATGGTTCTATGTCCAGGAATGTGTCTTTCTATCTGTACATGCATGAGCATACAAAGAGATTTGTACAAAGATGTTTATTACAGCAACATTTATAAAAACAAAAGATGGGAATAACCCAAATGTCTGTCATCAAGAGGATTAGTTAAATAGAGGTACTACCTTATAATGAAATGTTCTGTGAGCCATTTAAAAAAAAAAAAGAGGCCCCTGATTTCAAACTAATCCAAAACTCTTGTATTCAGAATAGTATGATACTGGTATGAAAACAGACACAGATCACTGGAATAGAATAAAGAGTCCAGAAATAAACATACACTTATGTGGTCAATTAATCTATAACAGAGGAGGCAAGAATATACAGTGGGGGAAATACAGCTTTTCAACAAGTGATGGTTGGGAAAACTGGGCAGCTACATGCAAAAGAATGAAACTGGACCACTGTCTCATATCATATAACAAATTAAATTCTAAGTGGATTGAAGACTTGAATGTAAAACCTGAAATCATAAAACTCTTAGAAAAAAAACACAGGGAGCAAGCTTTTTGATATTGGTCTTAGTATTTTTTGGACTGGTCTCCTCAGATAAGGGTAACAAAAGCTAAAGTAAACATGTGGGATTACATCAAACTAAAAGGCTTTTGCACAGTGAAGGAGATGAATGAAACGAAAAGGCAACCTACTAAATGGGAGAAGATACTTGCAAATCATACTTCCAATAAGGGGTTGATATCAAAAATATGTAAAGAGCTTGCACAACTTAATACCAAAAAACCCAACCTGATTAGAGAATAGGCAGAGGACATGAATAAACATTTTTCCAAAGAAGACATACAGATGGCCGACAGGCACATGAAAAGATGCTCAATATCACTAATCATCAGGGAAATGCAAATCAAAACCACAATGAGATATCACTTCACACCCGTTAGATTGGCTTTTATCAAACAATAACAAGTGTTAGCAAGGATATGGAGAAAAGGGAACCCTTACACACTGTTGTTAGGAGTAAATTGGTGTAGGCACAGTGGAAAAAAGTATGGAGGTTCCTCAGAAAAATAGAACTACCATATGTCCCAGGAGTTCCACTTATGGGTATTTGAAGAAAATGCAAACACTAATTTGAAGAGTATACGCACCCCTATGTTCCTTTACAGTAGTGAAGATGTGGAAGCAACCACAGTGTCCATCAGTCAATCAGTGGGTAAAGGTGTGTGTGTGTGTACAGCATAGAGAATACAGTCAGTAATATTTTAATAACTTTTGTGTGGTGAAATAGTAACAAGACTTATCATTGGGATCATTTCTTACTGTATAAAAATCAATCAATATGTACACCTGAGACTAACAGGATATTGTATGTCAGTTATACTTCAATAAAAAAAAAAATAAGGCAGTTCAGTATGTGTGGTGAAAGAGAATGAGGTCCAAGATGTATTGAGTGAAAAAAACAAATTGTAGTTACATAGTCCTATTTGTGATTAAACACAAAACAAAAACCAAAAACTTGTAATATACCTGTAGAAAATAGCTAGCAGTATACACAGAAATAGCTAACAGAGATTACTTCTGGGCAGTTGGACTGGGGAGATGGACTTGTTACATTAAACCTTCTTATTACTTGACTCTAAAAACAGCAGGATTTCATTTTTTAAAAATCATTTAAAATGACAGTGCAATTAAAAATATTCTATTTAGGAATAAGAGATTTATTCTGTCAAGTTGAGTATTTTTTGTATGGTTTCTGTTGGTTGCCAGAGGTAAATGCATTTTTTAAATTTGTATTCCTCTAGTAAAAATGGGTTAGAATTAGCTCTTGAGTACAAATGTTTAATAGCATTTAGAGCCTTCTCTTTCGTTTCCAAGCATTTATAGGTATGGAAGAGAAGTATGATTTATAATTGTGATTTGGGATTGTGTTAGTTTTTAATTTGTCAAATGAGAAATATTTAAGTGCTTGTCTACATTGGAGCCTAATAGTGTTACTGTTGTTTTGAGTCCATACCCTGGAACTTAGTTCAGTGTGAAAGGTAACCGTTTTGCATTATCTTGCTTGACAAAGGTTTTTTATTCATTGTCAGAAACTAGTACTGTGGACAATGAGGAAGCAGTGGTATCACTCTGAGCTCTGCCAGACGATTTCTAGAATATTAGAGTACAAGGGGGCCAACTTCCCACGCCATAAAAAAATCACCAATAGCATCTCCTAGTAAGTTTTTGGTGATTGGAAACCATACTTTTGTGTTTTGGCACTGGTTGTGTCCTTAATATAGGCAGAATATTGTTTTGTGTAACAGTCCTTAAAATATTTGAAGGTGCCTCATATTCATTATTTATTTAGAAATTTAGTGCAATCCAGTTAATGGTCATGCACTGCCCTTCTTAATTCTCTTCCCTAGACCAAGCAGTCATCACTTATTCCAACAATCTTCATAAGTTCTCATTTCTGGAATTGTCACCATATAAGTTACATTTTAGCAGGCCCTGGTGGTGCTCGAACGTGGGTATAGAATCCTCAAAGTGTAATTGGATTGTATAGTACTCTGGAGCCATTACTCACTTGGTCTAAAAGCTGTACTTCTAATAATACTAAGATGATGTTTACCTTTTTTTTTTTAAAGATTTTATTTTATTTTATTTTTTATTTATTTGACACCCAGCGAGAGGGGGAACACAAGCAGGGGGAGTGGGAGAGGAAGAAGCAGGCTCCCAGGGGAGCAGGGACCCCAATGTGGGGCTCTATCCCAGTACTCTGGGATCACGCCCTGAGCTGAAGGCAGACACTTAACGACTGAGCCACCCAGGCGCCCCTGATGCTTACCATTTTAGCAATAATATTACACTAAGAATAATTTTATAGCTCTTTAAGTGGTGTATTAGGTCAACCTAACATATGTAATTTTCTGAATTGTTATTTTAGAGTCTTATCATCTGGTGCTTTTAATAGTTGTACTTTGAGATTTGTTTTTTACATCTGTCTATAATAAAGTATATATATGCTTTTGCAAATGTGAAGGTAATGGTATATTGTCTGTAGTCATTGGTTCAACCTGATAACCTCATTTGAATTATGAAGCAAGGTTGCTGCCTTTCTCCAGCTTTAAGTTGATGTCATCTTGGATAAGCATGCTACTTAGGTATTTGTCTGAGTTAATGATAAAATATTAAACAGGGTAGAGCCTAGTGGCACATATGTACTGAGTTATTAATATTGTTGGTTCTCCTAGCCAGAGATCTACCTATGTTTTTAGTTTAGCCTATATGGTTTTATTTGGGTATGTGACAGTATTTATAAAATATTTTGTTGGTGTTAGAAGACTCTACAATCTTAGTATTCTAACCTTGTGAGAAATTCTTAGACACAGACTGGTTTTAAATGGTTGCTATTTTCTCCTTTTTACAATTTCTAAAAATCTTCTGCAGTAGCCAAGATTTCGGGGTCTGTTTGGGGGGGCGGGATGAGGGTGAGAAACTTCTTTGCACCAAGGTGGTTTTTGGTTAAAAAGCAGCTTTTAATGTTTCTTAAAAAACCCTCAGCTTTACTGAGGTACACATTCAGAGACCATATAGTTCTTGCATTTAAGGCATACAATTCAGTGGGTTTTGGTATTTTACATTATTAATTTTTCAAGAATTATAAAATATATGTAATATAAAATTTGCTATTTTAACCACTTTTAAGTATACAATTCATTGTCATTAAGTACATTCATGGTGTTCTTCAACCATCACCACTGCCTGTGTCCAAAACTTTCCTATCACCCCAACTGAAACTTTGTACCTGTTAAACACTAACTTGTCATTCTCCAGTTTTCCCAGCCCCTGGTAAGCTCTATTCTTTCTGTCTCTATGAATTTGCCTATTCTAAGTTCATCATATAAGTGGAATCATACAGTGTGTTTGTGACTAACTTATTTCGCTTAGTATGATGTCCTCAAAGTCCATCTATATTGTACCATACTAATTTCCTTCCCTTTTTAAGGCTGACTGAAAAATAGGGACTTCTGTCATTTTGCTATGCCTTACAGCTTTTTTGTCCCTTAATTCCGGCATTAATTGCATTTTGTGTTGAGTTGGTTTTTTGTAGTGAAATACTGAAGGTCCTATCTCATTGCCTTTTGTGTATATCCTATAGTTATTTTCTTTGTGGTTGTCATGAGTATTGCATTTAACATCCTAAAGTTATAATGCTCTGATTTGGATTTATACCAATTTCACTTCATTAGCATACACAAACTCTGCTCCTTTGTACTCCACCCTCTTTTCAGTGCTGATGTTTCCAAATTACATTTTATACAATGTATGTCCAAAAACATAATTAAAAAAATACACTAGTGTCTCAAATCATGAAGGAAACAAAATGTGGAGTTACAAACAAAGGTTAGCAATAATACTAGCTTTTAGAGTAATAATTGTTTTTTGAAAAATTTATTAGTCCCTTCAATCATGTAGAAAACAAAAAAATGGAATTATTAACTGAAGTTACAATAGCTCTGGTTTTTATAATTACCTATGTATTTGCCTTTATTGAGATTTTTATTTCTTCAAGTTACTTTTTAGTGTCATTTTATTTCAATTTGCAGATCTTTATTTAGCATTTCTTGCAGGGCAGGTCTAGTGGTAATGAACTCCCTCAACTTTTGTTTATCAGGGAGTATCTTAATTTCTCCCTCAATTTTGTTAAATACAGGGTTCTTTTTTCTCTTTTCTTCTCTTTCTTTGTTTTTTTTTTCTTTTCTTTATAATATGCTGGTCCACTGCTTTCTGGCCTCTAAAGTTTCTGATGGGTAATCTGATTATCTTATTGATGATTCCTTGTATATGACAAGTAGCTTCTCTTGATGCTTAAAAGATTCTCTCTTTGTCTTTGGTTTTTGAGTATGGTGTGTCTCTGTATGGATCTCTTTGAGTTCATTGTACTTGGAGTTCATTGAACTTCTTAGATGTTTATATTTGTGATTCATCGAATTTGGGAAGTTTTTGACTATTGCGTTTTCAGATATTCTCTCTGCCCCTTTCTCTGTTCTCTGTCTGGGACTCCCGTAATGATCTATATTGGTCTTCTTGATGTTGTCCCTTAGGTCCCTTATGCTGTGTTCGCTTTTCTTAATTCTTTATTCTTTCTGTTTCTCACATTCTAAATTTCCATTGTCCTATCTTCAAGATCACTGTTTCTTCTGCCTGCTCAAATGAGTCTTTAAATCCCTCTAGTGAATTTTTTATTTCAGTTATTGTACTTCTCAGCTCCAGAATTTCTTTCTGGTTTCTTTTTAGGTTTTATATCTCCTTACTGCTCCTACATTGTTTTCTTGACTTGTCCACATCTTCAGTTTTTTTGAGTATCTTCAAGATCATTGTTTTAAGTCTTTGTTTAATAGGTCCACCATCAAGTCCTTTTTAGGGACAGTTTCTGTTTATTTTTTCCTTTGAATATACCATACTTTTCTGTTTCTTTGTATGCCTTGTGTGTTTTTTGTTTGTTGCTGAAAACTGGACATGTGACTCTAATAATGTAGTAACTCTGAAAATTGGATTCTACTTCCTCTTCCACATTTTTTGTTTTGTTTTGTTTTGGTGACTTTTATGTCAGTGATCAGCCCGAGGTGTAAATTTAAGGTCTTCTCAGGTCTCCTCTGAGCCTGTGCATTTCCTTGGGAATTCACAGTGACTTTTAATTTCTTCATATATGCAGTTGCTTTTAAATGTCCTCGTCTTTAGTGTCTTGCTCTCAAAAGGGGAAAGGAGAAAAATGAATGGGAGAAAAGAATGGTTGCTGGCACTTTAAATCCTCTGGAAGTTATTTCAGCTGCAGGGGGAGAGGTTTGCAACAATGTGGAGAGGTGGAACTACAGTTACTGGCCAGTTGCCGGCCAGCTGCCTCTTTGTGCCTCTGTGATCATAATTAGCCATCAGGGATCATAGCACAGAGATCCCAATATTTGGAGGACAGGTGTTTTTTGCTCACCCCGCCTACCGTCATTTATGTGCAAGCTCTCCAGGAATATGTTGCACAGCTGCCTGCCAGGGGCTGGGGGATGAGGGATGGGGTGTGTGTGTATGTGTATGTGTGTGCAGGATGAGTAGCTGCTATTGTGCTAAGAGCTGAAATGGACTGAAATAAATTGCAGTTTACCCCATTCAAGTTTTGTGGAAGTTGTGAGCTTTTCATGGATTCTTGTATTCTAAAATAGTTACATCAGAGAGATTTTGCCAGCATGTTGGTTATCTAGGTAGGGAAATAGATTCCTGGTTGTTTCCTACTCCACCATCCATCTTCCCAGAATCCCTGTTGTTTGATTTTAAATCTAGTTTCACCATGGTAAAATTAGTCCTCTAAAGTTGATTTACTTGGAAATTTGTGGGTTATATGATTAATTTAAATATAGTGTAGTCATTAAGAAAGAGGGCTTTAGGGAGTGCCTGGCTGGCTCAGTCAGTGGAGCATGTGACTTGATCTTGGGATCGTGAGTTCAAGCCCCACTTAAGCGTCCAGCTTACTTAAAAAAAAAAATGAGGGCTTTAGTGTTAGACATTGGCTTAGTTCTTGGCTGTACCACTTACCAATTTTGTTAGTTTCTTTTTGTCTTAGGCAAATTACTTCTACAGCCTTTGGTTTTCTTAATTACACAATAGGAAAAATAATGGCCCTTTCAAAGAATTTTCTAAGGATTGCGTGAAGTAATAGAAGTACTTAGCATCACCACTGGTGCTTAGCTAGTGAGAAGTGTAAATCTCCATCTCTTCCATTTACTACTAATAGTCCTTTTCCTCTTATACCTCCTGCAACTACTACTGTGGTGACATATACTACCAGTGTGCAGATTCCAGAGCTTTAGACATTTTTTTTAAACTCAAAGTTTCAAAATAACAAAAGCACCATGTTTCTTGTGAATCTTCTAAAAACAAATAGCTCATTTTTTTAAAATGAAAATGTCCTTGAAAGTTTCATAGCTAATTTTACAACTAAAAATCTATTCAAATTACTGATTCATGCCAAATTATTTTTGGCCACTTTGGGTTTAATAGTATCATTTTTGGGTATCTTTGATTGTAACTTAAAAAGATTGGAGATTGAAATAAGGAATTTAAAATATGCATGTGAGTTACTAATGAAGTGATATAAATTATGTGTTATGCAGATAGATACTGAGGAATAAATAGCTTGCTGGACTAAGTGATTTTTGATTGCCCTTTTCCCTTCTGCCTCTCTCTTTTTTTTTTTTTTTAAGTTTTTATTTATTTTACAGAGAGAGAGCACAAGTGAGTGAGGGGAGCGATAGAGGGAGAGGGACAAGTAGACTCTGAGCTGAGTGGGGAGCCCAACATGGGGCTTGATCTCAGGACCCTGAGATGATGACCTGAGCTGAAATTGAATTGGAGGCTTAACCAACCCAGCCACCCAGGTGCCCCACCACCTCTCTTCTTCATAAGAACATATATTTCAATAGAAAGAACTCAGTTATTCACAAACAAGTATCAGAACCATGTAAGTA
This sequence comes from Ailuropoda melanoleuca, assembly GCF_002007445.2. NCBI lineage: Eukaryota > Metazoa > Chordata > Mammalia > Carnivora > Ursidae > Ailuropoda > Ailuropoda melanoleuca. Next base: position 16,879,474 of record NC_048223.1, on the reverse strand, counting down.
TTCTGTAGTTACATATAATGCAGAGCAAATAGAGAATATACATTTAAGTGAAAGCAGTTGGATCATTGCATCTTCCTTTGAAGCTCATTAGTTACTTTGGATGACAGGAGGGTTTTTCCCCCAAGTAGAAATCAGGAAAGGGATTTAAGTATGAACTTATTGGAATTAATTAATTCCTGATTGTATGAATGTACAGTTTTTGTTTAGGGACATAGTGTTACTTGAAACAGTTAAGAATTCTGTTAGCTTGGTTATTCATTTATCCTTTTAGCAGTTATCAAGAACCAGATATGTGCCAGACATGGCCAGTGCTGGTTTGTGCAATCTTTAGATCTTGTAGCCATTGAATTTACAGTAGTGTAGCAGAGGGAAAAAGACAAGTTTGGAGGAGCTGTGATAGCTAAGTGGAGTACTAGGGGGTGGGTAGCTAATTCAGAGTTGAGGGAAGATGTCACAGATTCATAGAAAGAATGAAGCCTGAAAGATTGGTAAGGTATGGAGTATGTGGACTTGGTCCTGATCCCTCTTTTCTGTAGAGATGTTCTGCAGGCATTTCAGGCAGCGGGACCAAGTAGTAGATATTTTCCAATAGGTTGCTTGCAATGGTGTGGTTTTGGGTGCAAGTGTTCGAAGTGAGCTAGGAACTATGATTTCCTTGGGGGTCAGGTTCAGAATGTGATTGTTTAGTAGAGTTAATTGAGGCTTGGATTTGTATTTTTCTTTTTTTTACTTTGCCTTTGAAAACCATTGTGTATTGCTTTGTAATACTGGTTCCTTTGGGCTTAGAAGCGAAACAGCTTGGTACCAGTGCTGGTGGTGCAACTTGATTAAGTTGCCTGACTAGTAAAGTGCAAACCTGTATGAATCTATGATGTCTAAGCTTTCTGTGTAATTTGACCCCTCAGTTCTCTGTCTCTGTCTCTCTCTCTTTTTTAAGATATTATTTATTCATTTGACAGAGAGCCCAAACGGGGAGTGGCAGGCAGAGGGAGAGGGAGAAGTAGGCTCCCCGCTGAGCAAGAGCCCAATGTGGGGCTTGATCCCAGGACCCTGAGATCATGACCTGAGACAAAGGCAGATGCTTAACTAGCTGATCCACCCAGGTGCCCCTTCTTTATCTTTTTATTGTCCCTGTACCAAAGTGGTGCTTTCTTACCTGTCGTCCTTATTCTTGTTGAGGATTGGTTTTTGTAAACATGTTTTTTGTTGGTATATACTGATCAGGAATTCATTTCTCTCATTGTGTCCTTGGAAGCAGCTAAGGTCATTGTTTAGCAGAAACAAATATTAGTAGTGGATTCTACAGAAAATATAACTACTGAGTGAAGGGCATTTTTTTTAAAACAACAGATTAAACATGTGAGCCCCTTTGGATTGGTTTGTTCACTTTCTGTAAGGCCTTGGTCTCATTTGGATTACAGATTGGTTACAATTGTATTCAACAGACAACAGTTGGAAATAAATGCCAGTCTATTTCTAAATCTTGATTAAAGGGTATTGTGTGCTGAAAATGAAAATGAAAATCTTTGGCTTTTATTTTACTTGAACATTTTTTAAAAATCTAAAACTTTGGATCAGGTGGGTGAAATTTAATGAGAGAATGTGTATTATTGATTTTCTTATTGCATATTTGGAGAAAAAAGTACAAACAACACTTCAAGGCACCTCAGGGACTTTATTCATGAAGAAATGTGTAGATAGAAGTTTTTTTCAAGCTGGAGGTAATGTGGCAAATAGAGGTTAACTTGGAAAGGATCAATGATCCCATTTTTTACCTGTGTTGTCAAAATGGGATAAGAATTGAATTATATTTGCCAAAGAAAGTGGGGAAGAACTAAGAAGAATTCCGTCCAGAAGGGTAGAGGAGTTGCTGGAAGGTGGCAGAGGGCTGCGCACCGAGTTAAACATTGACTAAATGGCTCAGAAAAAAGTTTATTGGCTCCCATGTAAAACATCATTGAATGTATGATGAACTAGATATGTAGAAAAGAAGGTTGTTGGGATTGTAGCTGTCATATTTGTATTATTTTTACTTTTATATTAAGAAAGTCATTAGCATTCTGATAAGCATGAATTAGATAAGCCTGGGAAGTGAAAATGTCTACTTTGGGAAAGGGAGAAAGTTATAATACATGGGGCAAAAAAAAAGCTGAGATTGAGAGGATAGATTTAAAATACTAAATTGAAAAGAATAGAGCTAGAGGAGGAAATATTGGGACTTTGATAGAAACCACTGTTTCAGACTTTCATTTTGGAGAACAACCTTTAACTTTGCATTTCTGCTCAGATCTAGGAAGGTGAAGAATGAACCCTCATCTTTTGGCTTTTAGATATTTGAGGATGTCAGAGTCACCATAGTATATGAATTCTGCATTACAAGTTTATCTACAGGGAGTCATAATCAGCCCTACCAAGAGTCTCTGTGGCATGCATCGTGGTGACCCTGATTTTAAAATATTTGTTAATAATGTGTACTAGAGTAATAAACTAGATTCAGTTGGTTAATTTTCAAATGTTACAACCCAGTTCTTTAAATTGGAAGGGGTGGCACCAAAATGCAAGGTTTTTAAGGTGTTACAGTTCAGTGGCATTAATTACATTCACAGTGTTTTGCAACTGTCACTGCTATTTCCAAAACTTTTTCATTACTCCAAACAGAAACTCTGTACCCATTAAGCAATAACTTCCCATTTCTCCCTTATTCCTAGCCTCTGGGTACTACTAATCAACTTCCTGCCTCTAATGAATTTTCCTTTTCTAAATATTTCATTTAAGTGGAGTCATACAGTATTTGTCCTTTTGTTTCTGGTTTATTTCACTTAGCATAATGTTTTCAAGATTTATCCATATTCTTTATGCATTAGAACTTCATTTCTTTTTATGGTTGAATAATAATCCCTAGTATGTATAAACTACATTTTGTTTAATCATTTATCTGTGGGTAGACACTTGGGTTTCCACCTTCTGGTTCTTGTGAATAAATAATACTGCAGTGAACATCAGCATAGAAATATCTGTGATACGTTGCAGAGATTTTCTCCTAATCTGTTAGCTGGCTTGACTATGTTTTTTGCCATGCAAAAAAATTTCATTTTTAGGTAGTAAAATGTATCAATCCTTTCTTTTATTGTCCCAGTATTTTGAGTTATTCTTGAAGACTCAATATTAACATGTTCTAAGAGCCATAATGCCCAGTTCCATGAATTGTCTGGTACTCAGTAATTTAGGATGGACTGACTAAATACTACAGAAGGTACACCTCAAAAATTAACTGTCAAACTTAACAATAGAGAATCTTTAAGGGGAGAAGCAGTATGTCCTATCTGTAACTATAAAATTCAATGATGTGCCCCAACTTCACAGTATATATAAATATTAACTCAAAATCAATCAGCCACCTAAATATAAGAGCTAAAACCATAGAATTCTTAAAAAAAAAAAAAAAACCAACTCAGGAGTTGGGGCACCTGGGTGGCTCAGTTGCTAAAATGTCTGACTCTTGATTCTGGCTTGGGTCATGATCTCAGGGTCATGAGATTGAGCCCGGTGTCAGGCTCCATGCTCAGCAGGGTGTCTGTTTGGGATTCTCTCTCTCTCTCTCTCTCTCTCTCTCTCTCTCTCTATCCCTTTCTCTTCCCCACCCCCTCCCCCTGCTTGTGTGTGCCTGTGCACTTGCTCGCTCTCTCTGAAATCTTAAAAGAGAAAACCCTCAGGAATAAATCTTCATGACCTTGGATTTTTAAATATGACACCAAAAACAGAGAAAAAAATAAACTGAACTTCATTAAACTTAAAAAATTTATGCATCAAAAAACATTATCAAGAGACTAAAGTACATTAACCTGATAGAAAAAATGATCAAAATACATAAAGGGATAATTCGCCAAAACATAAAATGACTCCTAAACATGAAATGATTTCAAACTTATAATTAGAAAAATGCAAATTTACATACACCAAGACATCATTTTTTAGTTTTCAGACTGACAAAATTTAAAGTGTAACAATCCATCCTGTTGGCAAGGGTATGAGGAAACAGACACATACATTCCTGATGAGAAGGCATAACCCCTCCTGAGATTTGGCAGTATCCAACAAAATCCTGTGTATTCATTTGCATTTTGGCCTATCAGTTTCAATTCTAGGAATTTTCCCTGAAGGTACGACTCCAATAATATGAACATCCATATGTAAAGTTATTCATGGATCATTGTTTGCAATTTCATACATAGGAGAGTGGTTGCATAAAATACGTTATATCCATATAACAGTACTATGCAGGTCTGAAAGGAAAAAAGGAAGATCTCTGAGCTGATCTCTGAACTGATGGATTGATTTCCAGGATATATTGTAAAGAGAAAAAGATTATCTATAGATTGTTACTCTAAGGAAAAGGAAATTAAATCATGCAGCTGCTCACTTGTGCAAAAGGAAACAGGAAAGATACACTAGAAACTAATGAGATTAGTAACATAGAGAGGGTGAGGTAGAGATTGAAGAGATGGAAGGCATAGGGTTTGGCACTAATCTATTTTCCTTACTTTGAATAGTTTTCAGTATTAGGACTAAGTTCATGTTTCATATATTCAAAATTAACAAAGACGGGGGAGATGATGGGGGGGAAATCCCAAATGGAATAATACAAATAAATAAGTGAACCTAGCTGTTTGAATTGAATAACAACCATACTGAAGGGTGTGCATGGGAACAACTAACATAAGTAATTTTGGAGTACAGGATTTTGACTATAAGGCTATTGAAAGAACTATAAACCTAAGACTAGAGACAAAGTATTATACACAAATATTGTACTCTATTAAAAATTTGTTTATAGTAGTATGGTTAGAACTATTCTATGTATTCTAGATTAGAGGAAATAAGTATATATAATGGTGATAATGAGAGTCAGGTTTTTCCATTGTTAAAGAATTAGAAATAAGGGAAAAGGGTGAAATGAACCTCTGTGGAGTTAGAATTGGTAGCTTCAGTATGGACTAAATGTTTTTAACCTATATACAGGTAAGAAAATAGATATGTTTGTGTGTATGTGTATACATTCCTTAATTCAGTCTGTTGTGAAGGTCTTGAAGCCATGACACTTCTGAATATTTTTTGTCAATAAGGGCACTGGAGCTCTGTGGAGAAATGGCTAATTCTGTGCTGGGGCAGGAAAATGCAAAGATAGGCTTGGAACATCTTGTGCCAGACAGTAAGGAAGTGCTGAAAATTGGTGAGAACTTGTCACAAGGACATAGGAGGCAGCCTGTTCAAGGCTCCACACTGGCCAAAACTGGGACAGTTTGAGCAACAAAATGAATACTAATGGATTTCATAAGATAGTAATCCATTGATATGAAAAGTGAGAGTGTATATACAAACACACACACAATTGGGAAGAAGGGAAGTTCTTTATTACAGTAGGATTCCATTTAATAAATATGGACAGAATGATGGAATTACAAAAATCACCATTTGGTAACCACCACAGTAATAACTGTTTCAGGCAAGAGTTACCTATTGAGCAAGAGTGTAAAGTACAGGATATTTTACTAGTCTCAGAATATCTCCCCACAAGAAGCTTAGTACATGCAGAGGGAAATAGAGTAACTCGATAGTGGGAAAATCTTGCAAATCCCACTTTAGGCAAGTGTTCAAAATTAACATCACCATCAATAGGACAAACAGCATTTTATTAGTCAGCTCAGGCTGGTATGATGGAATACCATAGACTGGGTGGCTTAAAAGACAGAAATTGACTTCCTCAAAATTCTAGAGGGTGGAAGTTTAATATCAGGTGCTGGCAGGGTTGGTTTCTGGTGAGGCGTCTCTTAGCCTGCAGATGGCTGCCTTCTTGCTGTTTCCTCATGGCCTTTGCATGTGTTTACTGCAGGTGTTCTACCTCTAATAGGGACATTAGTCCTATTGGATTAGGGCTGCACCCTGATGTTCTTATTTAACCTTAATTACCTTCCTAAAGGCCTTGTCTTCAAATACACTCACGTTGTGGGGTTTATGGCTTCCACGTATGACGTCTGTAGCAAATACTATATGCCTCTTGATAAGATGTTTTGAGAAAGACGTAATGTTTTGTGGTGTTTCCCCTCTCCCCAGAATGTGTTGCCTGAATCTAATTAGAAGTATCAGACAATATCAAATTGTAATTTTTAGGATAGGGTTATACTACAAAATAACCTGCTCTACTCTTCCAAAGTGTCAAGGAAATGAAAGACAAAAAGACTAAGGAACTGTTCCCAGATTTAAGGATACTAAAGAGAGACAATAGTTAAAAGCAACTGTAAGCCTAGATTAATTTAAAAAAAAAAGTTTATTTAATCGAATCAGGATTGAAATAAGGCCCAAACACTGTAATTGGTTAACGTGTCTTTTAAATACCTCTTAGTCTAAAAATGTCCCCTCTTTTCCCTTGTACCTTATTGACAAAATCAGATTGTTTGTCCTATAGAATTTCCCACAGCCTGGAATTTGCTGAGTACATTCCTTTGAAGTAATTTAATATGCTCCTCCATCTCCTGTATTTCCTGTTTAATTTATGGGTAGGTTAAGAGCATTACTTGCAATTTTATCATTCCAGGAGATTTAAAAAAAAACTTGTTCCTGGGATTGCCACATCTTTGGGACCAACCATTTCTGTGGACTCTGATTTAATTGGTCTGGAGTTCCAGCTGTAGGAATTTTTGAAAGTTCCCCGGGTGATTTTAAAGTGCACTGCACATTAATGTGCACTCTGGGTTGAGAACCATTGCTCTAGACCTAGTTACCGTTGGTCCTGTTCAACTTTAACTTTTTTGCCGAGATCTACATAGTACCTCTATTCTTTCTTTTTTCTTTATTGAAGTATAATTAACATACAGCCTTATATTAGTTTCAAGTGTGTAATATAATCCAACAATTCTATATATTACTCAGTGCTCATTAGGGTAAGTGTACTCCTAATCTCCTTTATCTCTTTCACCCAGTTGTGTCCCCCTGGCCCATCTACCCATCTGGCAACCACCAGTTTGTTATCTGTATTTAAGGTCTGGGTTTTTGTTGTTGTTGTTACTATTTTGGGGTTTTTTTTGCTTATCTCTATTTTTGTTCATTTTTGTTTCTTAAATTCCATATATGAGTGAAATCATATGGTATTTGTCTTTCTCCATCTGACTTATTTCACTTACCATTACATGCTTTAGGCCCATCCATGTTGTCGCAAATGGAGAAATGTCACCCTTTTTTACAGTTAATATTCCTTTGTGTATATATACCATATCTTTTTATCCATTCCTTTTTTTTTTCTTTTAAAGATTTTTATTTATTTGACAGAGATGGAGAGAGAGAGCATGAGCAGGGGGAGGGGGAAAGGAAGAAGCAGACTCTCTGCTGAGCAGGGAGCCCGATGCAAGATTTGATTCCAGGACCCTGAGATCATGACCTGAGCTGAAGGCAGATGCTTAACTGACTGAGCCACCCAGGTGCCCCAGTGGGATTATTTTCTTAATTTCTCTTTCTGCTACATCATTATTAGTGTATGGAAGTAACAGATTTCTTTACATTAATTTTGTATTCCGCAACTTAATTGAATTCATTTATCAGTTTTAGTAGTGTTTCAGTGGAGTCTCTGGGTTTTCTGCACGTGGTGTCGCGACATCTGCACATAGCGAAAGTTTTTCTTACCAATTTGGATGCCTTTTATTTCTTTTTCTTGTCTGATTGCTGCAGCTCAGGCTTCCGGTACTATGTTGAATAAAAGTGGGAGTACTTGTATTCTTAATAAGCATCTCACTCCCAGCTGATTTTGAAGATAGCTAAAGTTTGAGAATGGTCATATTCCATTTTGCCTTTTAGATAAGAAGACTGAGTTGGTGACTTTGTCAGATGTAGTTGGTGGAAAAATAGGAACTTGCATATTATAGGAGGTGTTTGTTGATATTTCTGAATACTTAGGTATATGATCCTAGATACATTACTTCAGTTTGGAATTTTCACTTTGTATTTGAAGTGTTTTTAAACCTGCTCCTCTAGTAATGCAGTATTTCATAAAAATGTGTTTCCGGTGCTTTTTCCCGCCATGCCAACATTTCCCATGCCAACATTTCTTCATTGGTAGGACTGAATGAACAGTGATTCTAAGCTGATGAGCCCTGCCCACTTTGAGACTCTTGCCAGCTTCTGCTCTGCTCCATGCCAGCAGTCTGATCCTTGAAACGCTTCATCAGACAGGTTGACTTTTCCAGCTTGTATGGCTCTACATTTGCCAGTGAAATTTGACGTCTAGAGGTTGGAAACTTTAATCTCAGCACTTTCAAAGGTGGAAACACATGAACTTGCCTAGTCCTTGTAGAAGATAGACTAATTCATGGATGACTAAATAAATTCTTTTTCTGATCAGTTCTGCCATCTTTTTGTACTTTGAATGAAAGATCATTTAAAAGGCATAGGTACATCGTAGGATAATAATACTATTCTGTTGCTACATAATTTTCTCTTAAGACAAAAATCCCAGTATTTTTTTTTCTAATAGTACTTCTGGTGTTGGATATTAAGAACTTTGTCGAGGATACCTAGATGATGAAAACCAGGTATACCCTTGTGAAGATTTAGAGTCGGGGGTGAGGCAAATGCATAATTATACAATAAATATAGTTGCTTTAAGAGAAAGGAGCCAGTATTTGAGTACGTATACCAGGTACAGTGCACACACTTTGATAAATTTTTTTTTTTCAGTTCTTGTTGAAATTAAATCAGTATTATCCCAATTTTCCACTGAGGAAAAAGATGCAGAGACCTTAAATAACTTGTCCCGGGTCACACAGCTGTCAAGACATAGAGTTGGGATTATAAATTGGGATCTAGTCAAGTCTGACCTTGACTAGAGCAGTGGTTCTCCAAGTGTAACCTGCACTAGTACATCAACATTCCTTGAGAACGTGTTAGAAACATACTTTCTGGGACCTCCCCAGACAAGCTGATTCAGAAACTCTGAGGTTGGGGCTCAGTAACCTGTATTTTAATAAGCCCTCCAGGTATTCTGATGCTAACTAATAAGATTAAAAACCACAGTACTAGATGTTTTAGGCTCCCAGTCCTCCTTTTATTTATTCTTTTTAAAGATTATTTATTTATTTATTTGACAGAGAGAGAGAGAGAGCGCACGGGCGCGGGAGAGGGAACACAAGCAAGGGGAGTGTAAGAGGGAGAAGCAGGCTTCCCGAGAAGCAGGGAGCTCGATGCGGATCTCGATCCCATGACCCTGGTATCATGACCTGAGCCGAAGGCATACAGACGCTTAAGGGCTGAGCCACCCAGGTGCCCTCCCCTTCCCTCTTTTAAAAAGTGTTTTATTTTTTGAGAGAGAGAGAGAGAGAGACAAGCAGGGGGAGGGGCAAGGGGAGAGGGAGATGCAGACTCCCCACTGAGCAGGGAGCCAGATGCGGTTTCGATCCCTGGACCCTGAGGTCATTACCTGAGCCAAAGGCAGATGCTTAACTGACTGAGCTACCCAAGCACTCCTCCCTTTCCTCCTTTTAAAGCTGTAAAGCTCTTTGTTTAAATACTAGCTTCTTTTTTGCTGAAGCCAAAACATATAATACATTAAAGAAAGGCTGTTGTGTTTGAAATTGGAGTGGGGTCTAGAACCTTTCCTGTTTTTCTAGCTCTGAAGGGCATGTTTGGTTAGATGCCTGCTGCACTATACTATTACTCCATCCAGCTGAGCGTGTCAGTGTGGCTGTAAGTGGACTTACACAGTATTATAGAAAAATACTGGCTACCTTGTTCTTCACCAGCAGATCAATTAAAGCAACTTGGAGTTATTTGGTCACCTTTTGAAAAATTCACTACTTCTTCTAATGATAGTATCATTTCTACAAAAATGGTTTGCAGATAGATGCCAGAAGTGCAAATTCTACCTCTCACCTGGAGTGTGTGTTATGTGTATAACCACATCTAGGTGGGATTATTTAGTGCAGTTTATTTTTGGCTTTAATCAACAAGGAACTGCTTCTTAAATTGAGCAGGACTGTAAATCACTGTGAACCTTCCGTTCTTGAATTGGAACTGCTGTGTCACTGTTATTTTCTTCAGCCTGTTTATATCCTTAAATTTATACAATGGCATTGTATAGTTTAATCCTTAGAGTTTCCAGATAACCCTCCCTTCCTGTGCTATAGCTGTTAAACAACTGTGGAGAGGTGCCTGGTTCTTTCAAGTTTAATACTGAGTACTCTTGATTTTCTTGGGTTTTAAGTGTCTTTCTGTTTACTTGCAAGTGAAACGTAGAAAACTTTTATCGTCAAGAGTTGACCTGAAAACTTTTAATAAGCCTTATTTAGTACTCCTGAACTTTGTAGGGGTGAAATATTTTCTGTTTTTCTCTGTGGCTTGACTTCTGTTGGGTGATTTGAGCTACCTTTGCTGACTTGCTTTTTGAAATCAGATTTCTGTCCATGTGCTGAATTTGAGTGACAGAGTTTTTTTTGTTCCTTTTCCAGGGACAGTTTATAAACCTATGGTGGTGACTCATTTTAGAAGATATTTACCTTTTAAAAGTATAACAGTCTAATGTTTTGAATTCAATCTAACAATGCCTTTGACCTCATCCTCTAGGCCAGTGCTGATCAACTTTGTGCGTTAGACCCACCCTGGGAAGCTTTTAAAAATAAGTGTTTTGGGGGCACTTGGGTGGCTCAGTTGGTTAAGTATCTGACTCTTGATTTTTGCTCAGGTCATGATCTCAGGGTCATGAGATCGAGCCCCGGTTGGGCCCTGCGCTGAATATAGAACCTGCTTAAGAGTCTCTCTCCCTCTGCCTCTGCCCCTCAGCTTGCGTGCACTCTCTCTTTCTCAAAAACAAAACAAAACAAAAAAAAAAGTTTTGACGTTTTGGCTCCATCCCACACCTAATGATTCATGCTCTTTAAGGATGGTGCCTGGACACTTGGATTAAAATGCAAAAAGACCCCTGTCTTAGTCTGCTCTGGCTACTATAACAAAATATAGACTGGGAGGCTTAGATAACAGACTTTAATTTCTCACAGATCTAGAAGCTGGGGAGGAGGGATGGGAAAGAGGGAGAGGAGACACAAATGTATGCTCTCTGGCGTCTCTTATAAGGGCACTAATACCATCATGAGGGCTGTACCCTCATGACCTAATTACCTCACAGAGGCCCCATATCTCAATACCGTTAAACTGGGGGTTAGGACTTCAACATGTGTATTTGGTGGGAACAATTTGATCCATGGCAATCCCCATATAATTCTAATTTGTATCAGAATTGGGAACTTATGTATAACAGTGCTTAGACTCAATATATGAGTGAATCACCTGATTATATCGTTAAAATGCAAATTTGGGTTCAGTAGGTCTGTGATGGAGCTGATACACATAGGATCTATATTTAACTGAATTATTTGATATGTCTCAAAGATGTAAAAGTTTTTGCAGTTTTTAAATACATCCAATTAAAAACTCTATAGCTTGTCTTAATGTCTGAGTAGATCTGGGTCATTAATGGAAGTAGAAGTGCATAGTAAAATACTTACTTCATTCTAGCCAGATTGGCCTACTCACATACAGAGTAGATTTCTATTGCTCTGGCTTTTACCAGTGTTCATCTCTTGTTTAAAACACTTCCTTGGCAGGTGTTAACCATTCCCTGATACCCATTTTTAACGGCTTATTACTTCAGGGGAGTTTTCCCAGAATTCTGAGGGCTGTAACAGTCTTCCCCTCCTGAATTTTCAGACTGACTGACTTGCATTGTCATGATTTGACTATTTTATGGCAAATCTTACATGTGTATGTTTTGGTATGACATGGCTCTCCAACTAGAGGTATAGACTATGGACTGTGGTGGTGTGCTTATTAGTTTCATGAGTTAAATAATCCAAGGTGTAGATCTAAAAAATGCCATTATTTAAAACAATGTAAAGCAACTATGCAGAGATTAAGCTATAGTTAAGCCCAGGTTATTTTTAGGGTGAGGTAGGAGATAAGCAAATACCTAGTGTCTGAAACCTGGGACAACAGATAATGAACTTTCGTAGTAACAAATGAAGGACATAAAATTGCTTCTTAAGATGATTTACCTTAACTAAATTTATGTGATTTGCCTGTGTTTTATTGTTCTTAAAATCAAAGTGTTATTGAATCACTCAGATTGTTCCAAGATGAAGACACTCCCCTCATTTAGCCAGAGAAAATGACATGTTTGTATAATAGCATAATTTTATATACAGATATATAAATATATAAAATAGCTGCCAAACTCTTCCATAGCACCTGCACCTTTTAACAGCTCTGCCAACAGTATAGGAAGGTTCCAGTTTCTCTGTATGCTCTCCAACACTCTTTATTGTCTCTCTTTTTTACCTTGGTCATCCTAGTGGATGTGAAGTGCTATCTCATTGTGGTTTTGATGTGTATTTTCCTCATGCTTAATGATGGAAGATCTTCTCATGTGCTTATTTGTCATTTGTATATCTTCTTTGTAGAAATATACAGATCTTTTACTCATTTCAAAATTGGATTATGTCTTTTTATTATTGGATTATGAGAGTTTATATGTTGTAGGTACAGGCTCTTTATCAGCTAAATGACTTGCAAATGTTTTCTCTCATTCTGTGGGTTGTCCTTTTCACTTTCTTGTTGGTGTCCTTTGCAGCACAAAACTTTTTAATTTTGATGATGTTCAGTCTTTTTTTGTTTCTTGTACGTTTGGTACCATGTTTGAGAAACCATGGTCAAGATTTAAGCCTAGGTTGTCTTCTAAGAGTTTAATAGTTTAAGTTCTTACATTTAGGTCTTTGATCTATTTTGAGTTAATCTTTGTATATACAGTGTGAGGGAAGGGTCCAGCTTTATGCTTTTTTTTATGTGGATATCTAGTTGCCACAGCACCATTTGTTAAAAAGGGTATTCCAGTATTCTTTACCATGTTGAATAGCATTAGTATTTAGCATGTAAGACAAGCTAGAAATCTAGTATAATTCTTTGATACATGTATCTAGTTCATCATCATGTATTGTTATTTTTACCTCTACATCTGTTTCTGCACTCCACCACCCTTGTCCAAGCTACATTTATCTCTTGTTTAGACGTATGTAATAGTGTCCAAACTGGTGTGTTTTCACCACTCTTATTCTGTGTGTTTTTAATTTTCCAACTCGTGCCTTTTATTTATTTACTTTTAAGATCACAGTGCAGGGCCTTCCATTTGCCCTTAGGATTAAGACAAATTCCATAATAGGGCCCTGTAGGATCCCCACTTACTTCTTTAGCCTTTTTTTGCTTTATATGTCCTCCTAATTTTTTTAATCCAGATCATTCTGAGAAGAATATTTCCATATGGTTCTTTCTACCACAGCTACCAACATTCTAATTCCAGAAGTTGGTTGGCTAGAAACTCACGCTTTGGTTTTGGTGTTCCCTCTTTCACATGGCAGTTCTTCATATATTTAGAGGGTTATCATCATGTCCCTTCAGTGTCTTACCCATTATTGAGCAAAATGGTCTTACTTTCTTCTATTGAGATTTTCAGCTCTTTTGGGCCCATGGAATGCTCATGAAGGATTTTATGGAGAGTGTATTCCAACATAGACCCTGTCTTTTGTAACAACTACCAAAAGATTACTTTAAAAAGATTTTATGAGAAAGGCTCTTGTACTGCGTATTGGGTACTTGAGATGGCAGTTTCCACTATATAGGTTTATCGATTTGAAATAAGGACATTCAGTGGTTCTAAAACGTGTGCAACATTTTTGCAATTTCCAGTATTTTCTTTAAGGTTTTAAATTTCTTAATTACGTAAAAATATGCTTTAAATAATTTCAAGACTTCGTTTTGTATGAAAGAAAGGTAATTTGTCTCCAGTTTCCTCAGAATTTTTAGTTACTAGTAATTTTCTTGTTAAGATTAGAAAAATCCTTCCACTTCTTGCTTTATTTATTTATTTATTTATTTATTTATTTATTTATTTTGTTATGTTAGTCACCATACAGTACTTCATTAGTTTTTGATGTAGTGTTCCGTGATTCATTGTTTGCGCATAACACCCAGTGCTCACTGCAATATGTGCCATCCTTAATACCCATCACCATGCTAACCCATCCCCCCAACCCCCTCCCCTCTGAAACCCTCAGTTTGTTTCGTGGGGTTCATAGCCTCTCATGGTTCCTCTCCCCTTCTGATTTCCCTCCCTTTATTTTTCCCTTCCTTCTCCTTATGTCCTCCATGCTATTCCTTATGTTCCACATATAAGTGAAACCATATGATAATTGTCTGCTTCTCAGCTTGACTTATTTCACTTAGCATAATCCCCTCCAGTTCCATCCATGTTGATGCAAATGGTGGGTATTCATCCTTTCTGATGGCTGAGTAGTATTCCGTTACATATGGACCACATCTTCTTTATCCATTCATCCTTTGAAGGGCATCTCAGCTCCTTCCACAGTTTGGCTATTGTGGACATTGCTGCTACGAACATTGGGGTGCATGTGCCCCTTCTTTTCACTACATCTATATCTTTGGGGTAAATACTCAGTGGTACAATTACTGGGTCATAGAGTAGGTCTGTTTTAACTTTTTGAGGAACCTCCATACTGTTTTCCAAAGTAGCTGTACCAACTTGCATTCCAACCAGCAGTGTAAAAGGGTTCCCCTTTCTCTACATCCTCTCCAACATTTGTTGTTTCCTGCCTTATTAATTTTTGCCATTCTAACTGGTGTAATGTTATCTCAGTGTGGTTTTCATTTGAATTTCCCTCATAGCTAATGATGTTGAACATTTTTTCATGTGTCTTTTAGCCATTCGTATGTCTTCTTTGGAGAAGTGTCTGTTAAGTCTTCTGCCCATTTTTTGACTTGATTATATTGTTTTTTTTTGTTAAAGATTAGAAATTCTTTATAGATCTTGGATACCAGCCCTTTATCTGTAATGTCATTTGCAAATATCTTCTTCCATTCCGTGGGTTGCCTCTGTCTTGTTGACTGTTCCTTTGCTGCGCAGAAGCTTTTTATCTTGATGAAATCCCAAAAGTTCATTTCTGCTTTTGTTTCCCTTGCCTTTGGGGACATGTCTTGAAAGAAGTTGCTGTGGCCGATATCAGAGGTTGCTGCCTATGTTCTCTTCTAGGATTTTGATGGATTCCTGTTTCACATTGAGGTCTTTCATCCATTCAGAGTTTATCTTTGTGTATGGTGTAAGAGAATGGTCGAGTTTCATTCTTCTGTATATAGCTGTCCACCACTTCTTGCTTTAAAGTACTTAAACATTTTAAATAGATTAGAAAACATGTATGTATTTGATTGTTCCAGAACTCAGTTACACAAAGGGAGTACTTTTTTTCCCACAGCAATTTACTATTTTTTGGAGTAAGTGTAAAGATTTTTTTATGTACACAGACTTCTATAATGGCAGCATACAGGTCTCTATTATTATCTTTAATAATAGAAACTGAAGTTATTCTTTGATCAATCTCATTTGTTGTCTTAAAGAAGTGTTGTGTCCAAAAAATTTTAGGGAAATACTTTATCCTAAAAATGTTGATTATCCAAGGTTGAAAGCATTCCATCTGAAAGTTTAAAGACGTGTGCCTTGGCAGTAAGAGGATCACTTCAGTTTCAATATTATTTTACGGTTTCAGTATTTTAAGAAGTGGAGGTATAGCAACTGAAATGTTTTCTTCGCTAAAGTTTCTGTGGGGAGATTTTGTCTCACTTTCTTCTACTTACTCAAAACTTTTTGTCTATAAGGAATCTGTCAGCTTAGGACCCAAGACAAGTCTGGATTGGGGATTTATTTCTGGAAGTGTGTTAAATAAACACTTTTCTGTAGATACTTGCTTATGAAGCTGCATCAAGTAGATACCATGGTTACCACCATCTCTGTGATTTACTCTGTCTCTTTACAGCCCCTTCCCTAACTGTGCATCCTCTGCTTGTGTGGTCTCTTTTGCTCTTTGTTTTCCTGCTAATTTGGGAATGGCTTTTTTTTTTTTTTTTAAAGATTTTTATTTATTTATTCGACAGAGATAGAGACAGCCAGCGAGAGAGGGAACACAAACAGGGGGAGTGGGAGAGGAAGAAGCAGGCTCATAGCAGAAGAGCCTGATGTGGGGCTCTATCCCATAATGCCGGGATCACGCCCTGAGCCGAAGGCAGACGCTTAACCGCTGTGCCACCCATGGCTTTTTAAATCTGACTTGCTGTCCTGGTGCTTATGGAGAGTAGCCAGGTGTTTTTCTGGACAGTTAAAAAACGGCCTGACCAACAGGAGTAGTTAAAATGGAGAAAGCTTAGCTGTTCTCTGTCTTTCCTGTTAAACATAATGAGTTTAGAGGATTATGACTACATGTAATTCTCAGGATCTGCTAGACGGGACATCTGTTTTACTTTTTACTCATTACATTGCCGTAGAAATAGCATCTTTTTTATTTAATGTGGAAATTATTTTGTGTTCTAGCTGGTACTGGTGGCTTAATTTTTGAGATATGCTTTCTGGAGAAATAGCTCATGGTTAGTAGAAAATTATCTTACTAGGACTAGATATTATTATTCTAAAGATGTTTGTTTTCTAACTGGAAACTAACTTTCTGTGAATATTTGAATTTTCATTTATTCTGGACTACATTCCAATATTTTGGTAGATTCAGATATTTTTCCTTTGGTTTTATTTGCTAGGTTGCACGTTTCCAAAAAATTCCTAATGGTGAAAATGAGACAATGATTCCTGTATTGACATCAAAAAAAGCAAGTGAATTACCAGTCAGTGAAGTTGCAAGCATTCTCCAAGTAAGTACTTGGTGGGGAGGAAGGGAATAGATAGTAAAATCAGTCATTTATCAGTCAGGTAAATGCCATCCAATAGAATTTTCTCCAATGACATAAATGTGGTGTTCTGCACTGTTCAGTACAGTAGCCAGTAGTTAAATATGACTACTGAGTACTTGAAGTGTGGATATTTAAGTAAGGAACTGAAATTAATTTAATTTTATTTTTATTCATTAAAATTTACATGGCTGCATGTGGCTGATTGCTAACCTGATTGGACAGTGCAGCTCTAGGTCATGAGCATTGCCAGGAACTATTAATGCTGTGTAAGGATTAGTTGGATTAATAAAATAATCAATTTATTAAGATAAGTAGAGTTAGAGGAGTTTATCGTTTTTTTGTGTTTTCTAAAGTAAAGTAAAAGGTAAGTATAAGACGGACTGCAAGTAAACTTTAATTGCTTATGTAATTTAATCTCTTCCTAGTTTTAAAAGCACAATCTAAAGAAACATGAATACTGTTTTTTTATTTTTCCTTCAAAATTCACGTATTTTAATGATGGCATTAAAAACATTGGATATCTATTTTTTGAGGGTTTTTTGGTTGTATTTATATTGTTTTAAAACCGTTTATTTTAAATATTTTTAAGTGTTGCGAGACTGTTCTCAAACTCTATTGTAAAGCTTTTGGCCAGAGAAACTGATTATTTCAGGGATGCAGGTAATTTCATTCTTAATTGGTAGTTATGATAATAAATCATGAGAAACAGTGATTCTTCCAAGTTTCTCAAACCCAATTCCAACATGCTCGGGGAGGGGGTTCTCCCACACACAACACCAACCAATTCTTTGACACCCAATAATTTAACTCAATTCTAACAATATCTACCCAGAGATAACATCAAATTCCATAGGTTAAGGGTTCAGCCCTAGAAGACTGCCCCTTACTCCTGACTTCAGAAGTCAGTCACAGGCCCCAGGCTGTTACCTATGCTTCTCACCTACCCACTGCAGTTTAGAGGTTCCTCCTTAGGTTCATTTAATTTTTCTAGAGTGGCTCAAAGAGCTCAGGGAAACACTTACGTTTATCAATTTATTAAAGGGATATGATAAAGTATATAAATCAACAGCGAGATGAAGAGATACATAGGTCTGGTATGGGGAAGGGCTGGGAGCTTCCATGTCCTCTCCAGGTGTACCATTCTCCCCAGTCTCCATGTTTTCACCAACCTGGAAACTCTCCAAATCTAGTTCTTTTGGGGTTTTATGGGGGCTTCATTGCTTAGTAATGATTGACTGAGTCATTGGCCTTTGGCTGATTCAATCTCCATCCTCTCTCCTCCTCAGAGGTGAGGGAGGATGTTGGTGGGGGTGCTAGCACTGAACCCTGTAATCATGTGGTTGGTCCTCTTGTCTACTAGCTGCTGCTCTTGGGTTGAGTCCAAAAGTCACCTTCATTAACACAACAAAAGACACCTTTATTGCCATCATCCCAGGAAATTCCAAGGGTTTTAGGATCTGTGAGCCAGCAACCCTGGAAGAAGACCATATACAAATGAGAAATATTTTGGTCATCTGACCAGATAACATATATATTTCTTATAAATTACAATATTGCAGTGACTGAAGAATGTAGGTGGTGTTCATAGAACATAATTATTTTCAGTAATTCAGGAACTACAAATTATCTGCTTGAAATAATTACACAGTCCAAGAGTAAAAAGTAATACCAATCTGAGGGTTTCGATAGGCTCAGAGAACAAGAAAGGCAGTTATGGTCCATTGAATGTTCTTTTGGAGAAACTAATTTTAGAAAATAAAACAATGAGAGCAAAGAAAGCTAATTAAAACGTACTGATATTTTGTTTTCTGTAAGTCATGTGATTGGTTCTTGTTTATTTCTCTCCTCCCAGAGAAAATCATTAAGTTTTTTGTTTATTAAACTGTACCTTATTGCTTATATTAAAAAAAAAGTGCTAATGTAATATCATATGTTACCTATACATCAATACATTTTTTTTAATCAAGGTGTAATTTAAATGAAATAGTGTACCCATATTAACGGAACAGTTTACATTTTGGCAAATGTTAACCACCACCAGAATTAAGATATGGAACACTTTCATCACTCCTGAAGTTCCCTCAGGTCCCCCTGCAGTTAATCTTTCTAAGTAGATTTTGCTCTTGGCCCCAAGCAACCACGGATAATGCTTTTTATTACAACAGATTAGATTTGACTGTTGTATAAGTTCTTATAAATATGAACATACAATATGTACCCTAGTGTTTTTCTTCTTTTGTTCTCTAACATTTTTAGTAACTTCTATATGTAAAATCTAACAGGCTGATCTTCAGAATGGTCTGAACAAATGTGAAGTAAGTCATAGGCGAGCCTTCCATGGCTGGAATGAGTTTGATATCAGTGAAGATGAGCCACTATGGAAGAAATATATTTCTCAGGTGAGATATTTTTATTTCCTCCTCTGCTGTGTAATTCACACGTATTTTTGTTAGTGTAGTTGTTTACTTTTGTGAAGTTTGTTTTTGTGGAGAAAGAAAATAATTTGTAAAAATTTTTTTTACCTATATTTTTTCTGTTTGGGTTTGCTGTTAAGTTGGAACTTCTATAATTTTTAGTGTGCAAATCTTTATGAATGTATAATATGGAGTGATACTGTGAACAGTAGTTTCCTTTACAGATGTCTACCTTACACTTGTTTTATTATAAGGAATGCTAATGTTTTTTAAAGTAATATGGTCAGCTTAGAAAATGTAGTAGAAATAAGGTAGTTTGAATCCAGACTGCCTGGGTACAAATTCTTTCTTTCTTACTAGCTATATGATCTTTATTATCCTTTTAGTCTTATCTATAACATGAGGATAATAATTTTAGGAGATTATAAGTTATCAATAAATAAAAGCTATTTTAAATTATATTTTGTCAACATCCTAATCTTTTCAGAAAGACTTATTTTAGGATTTTCTTTTATCTTGATAACAAGTATGTTAGTGTGAAAAGTTCCAAGAATCCTGTGGCCAGTGTTCACCTAGTAGGGTTAGTTTGCCAAAAAAGTTCTTTTTATTTTTACTTATTTATTTTTTAGCAAGCTCTTTTTAGTAAAGAAAACTTCTAATGCCTTCTCAGTACAGTTTTTTGTTTGTTTTTTTAAAGATCTATGTGTAACTTTTCTAAAGGGCCTATTAATGTGCCCAAATTTATCAGTTTTGATAAAAAACTCATTTTGCAGATGTGTTTGTCTAAAGTGGAAAACGTGAATTTTTAGAGATTAAAAGAACCTTGTGTTTGTGTGTATCTGTTATGTGTTTGTATTTTTTATATGCATGTTTTTATTCTCACATTTACCACATATCCACATTACCTAAAACTTTAGGAAGTTCATTCTGGATTTATAAACTCCGATGATTGGACTTATTACTAGGCAGTATAATTTAATGTTTTACTTTCTTATTCCTGTTTCAATGCTTGACTACCTGCATCATGGGATTGCTGTGAGAATGAAACAGAAGTAGTGTAATACAGTTAAGCACAAGCAGCAATTAACAGTAAATATCAATTGTTAATCATAAAGCACTGGGTGACTTTCTATTCCTCTACAAAGAACACTGAATTTGTTGCTTTGCAAACATTTGCCTGGAGCCTGCCATTAATCAAGTGGTGTGCTTGCTACCGTGGCGCAGCTATTTTAGAGGTTAGAATAAAAAAGCCCATGGGTCTTGTCCTCAAATTGTTATGATAAGAACTAACATCTGAAGAGGGCTTTATGGTTCACGCAGTGTTTTAATATACATTCTTAGTTAATTTTTACCACACTCTTGGTATAAGGTAGTGTTTTACTGATGAGGAACTTGGGTCATACACAAGTGACAGGAGCCGAATTTAAACCCAGGTACTCTGATTCAGTCAAGTGTGTGTGGTTTGTCAACCCTGAACCATATTGCAGTTGTAGTTTTAGTTTGCTAGAGTAGTGATTTTCAATCCTCTAGGCGTTAGAATCACTTGGGGAGTGCTTAAAAAATGCTGAAGCCTGGGTCCTCTGCCCAGAGATTCTGATTTAATTGGTCTGGTGTGAACCTAGGCATTTGTTAGAAGTTCTTCCCATGATTCTGATGTGAAGCAGGGTCGGAACCACAGTGCCGGGGAATGGAGGCATATAGGGAGTGGGAGGTGATGGCATCTGACCTCGCTGCTGTGGTATCTAGGGGCTGGGGCTCTCTGATGGGATGAATTCTTTGTAGTCTAGATACTTTGCACCTTTAACAGTGATTGGCACCACTTCATCAGAGGAAGAGGTTCTGGCAACAGAGCTCTGATGTTTAAGGAGTAGGATGTCCAACTGGAAGAATTCAGGGTGGCTCTGGTGCTTGGTCATTTAAGTGCTGCCTGGTTGGGTTGATGGTATGGTTCTGTTTCTTTAGATACTATTGCCTCTGCCAGACAGATATTAGGAAAACCAGCATTTGGAAAACCTCCAGCTTCTGTGGAGTGGCTCTTACTGTTGACTCTTAGCTGATGAAGGGGATTATTTCTGGGGTGTGTAGATCAACCACAGAATTGTAATCTGTGCTAATTTATTAAGTATAGGAATGTTTGGATCTCATAATTTAGCTGTTGTACCCAGTGTTCACCTAAATCTTTATCTTAAAAATCATTTTCCACTTATTCTAGCCTCAGTAGAAATTCAGACCAGCTGTATTTATTAAATTTATGTACACGTGTACCATAAGGAATTGGTAAATTCTTAGTTTAAAGTATTGATACTTAATTTTCTTTTCTTCTGAAAAGGAACTGTTATGAAATGGTGACTTTTAAATGTAGATAAATGTAAATACTTTTTTTGTTAATTGAAGAGACGTATGATGTCTCATTCAAATGTAGACTCATAATTTTCTAATCATGCCTCAGCAGTTTATTTTCTTAAGTTTTTGTTGTGATGGAACACAACTACCATTCATACAAAACCATTTAATTGCTGTTTGTTTTCACTTTCAGTTTAAAAATCCCCTTATTATGCTGCTTCTGGCTTCCGCAGTCATCAGTGTTTTAATGCATCAGTTTGATGATGCTGTCAGTATCACTGTGGTAAGAGAAAATAATGTATATTTTTAAACTGTTGGATAATCATTTAAAATTAGGATTGGCTTTTTTATTTTGGAAAATGAATTGAGACGTTCCTAATGTTTTTTCAGGTTTTTTGTTAATATCCAAATTCTGCATTTTGTTGCAGTAATCTCAAGTAATGAGTTCAAGGGTCTGTGATTGGCACTCATGAGAATTATTTAACAACCTTATAATTTTACAGATTTGAAATATTTTATAATAAATTTCTGGTTAAAATTTCAGTTTAGTTTACTTTCTGTTGTGAATGTTTTAACTAATTGTGAACTGAAACCTGATGATTATGAAATTAAAAATATTACTTAACAATGTACACTATTTACTATGTAAGATTTTATTCTTTCTGGCTAGGCTGTTATAGCTTTCATTGAGAGTTTCCTCTTTTTTCTTGTCCTCTGTTTTATTGTAGTATAAAAATTTATAGCGAGTACAAGCATTGATTAAAGCAAATATATTTATGCTTAAGAACACAGTAGAAATTAATATAGAGCTGCAGTTCTTGAGCTCTTGCTTGTGGACTCCCAGTGTCTCTAAGACCCTTTCATGGAGCGTGTAAGGTCCAAACTATATACTAAAACATTATTTTTGCTTTGGATATTTGCATCAGTGGTGCAAAAGCAATGGCAGGTAAAACTGTGTTGACTCAAGTCAAAATAATGGCCCCAAACTGTACTAATGGTCATTGTTTTCTTTCATTGTTTCTCTTAGGAGTGTTTTTCATAAAGCAGTAAAAATTAATTTCATTAAATCTTGACAGTTGAGTACATACCTTTTGAATATTCTGTGTAATAAAATGGGAAATATGCATAAAAAACTTAATGAATATTGAGGTACAATGGTTGTTTCACGGAAGGCCGATTGTGGTGAGCTGAACTAGGCTTTATACTAGTAAGAATGAATAATAGACAAACTTGGTTATTAAGATTTGGGTAACTGACATACTTTTTTAAGGAAGTGAGTGAAATGAAACTATCACTTCAAGAAAGATAAACAGCATTTATTGCCAGTGATAAAGTTCAAGCTTTTAAGTGATACTTAGAATTTCTCAAGATATTTAAAGATTTGAATAACCAATTTGATTTATTTGAATAACCAAGTAAATCAGTATTTTCTAAATGAACAGTGTAAGATGTTACAGTGTTTTCAGTGATCAAAGATCCATTCAAATTGAAAATAGATCAATGAATTTTACTATAATAGATTATGAAAAGTTCATTGATACAGTTTAGATTCTACATTGCAAATTACTCTAAGTAACTAACACTTGTTTAATTTTGATGTGGTAGTTAAGAAGAATATCCGCAATCTGAAAAAGCTTTTCCAACAATATCGGTATGAGATTAGGTTTTCTTCCTATATACTTCAGCCTAATCAGCGTAGGACAATAGATTAAATGCAGAAGCAAATGTGAGGATCTAGCTTTGTATTAAGGCAGACATTAAAGGTAGAAAAATTGAAAGCACTTGCACTTTTCTCACAAATTTTTTTATTTGGAAAGTGTATTTTTCATAAAAAATGTTGTATGTGTCAATATGCAATGGTTTTATTTTTAGATGAATTAATAAGGAGGAATTAAAACTGAGCAATTGAAAAAGTATTAAATTATGGTAAATATCAATAGATTATATCCCACATAAAAGCTGGTCCTCAGTTTGTGAGAGCAGAAAGGAATCTTGAGATCAAATTTGAGAAGTTGTCCTAGGGGAGGCAAGCCACTGTTGGCTTTCAGTTTTTCCCCTAAGGCAGAGTTGTGATTTCTTCCCCAGCTGATCTCAGTGCTTAGTGTCTGGTATCTAGGGACTGCAGATAGAGTTAGAAAAATAAAACATGATTAACATTTATTTCTGGAATTACAGTGTGTGCTTTAAAAGGTTGTTTCTTTGTTTTGTATAGGCAATACTTATCGTCGTCACGGTTGCCTTTGTTCAGGTGAGTAGGTGGCCTATTTTGTCAGCATGAAAATGGTATTTTAGTTAATTGCTTAAAAAAACTAAGGTGGGTTATGGGAAAATCTGTGGTTATTGGGGGATGGTAATATTAGTCAGAACAATTCATTCTTTGTTTTTGAAATGATTTCAGAAACTCAGTTCTCCAGGGATCTTTGTGGAACTAACTAGACTGCTTTGATTTAGATAGTATAGTAGCATGAAGAAAATGTAGTTTTTTATTTGATGAAATTAAAGGTAATTGAAGCAGATGGAAACGAAAAGCACAGTAATAGAAATAAAGTCCAGCAACAGTTTAAAAAACTTTTTCCAATTAAAAAATTGGGCCAGGTTTAAATTCCTCATTTCCTACACAGAAAGAATGTTCTGATCTGGATCAAACTTCCAATTCAGCATAGGCATTGAAACAGTAAATAAAACATATCATGAGGAACCCCTTTGAAAAATGAAATGTGAACAATGTGGAGATAATGTCAGGATTTTAATCGCAAGTGTAGGCATATATAAAAACATAGGCTTAGTTTTATATAACTTCATATTTTAGAGCAATGTTGGCAGGTCCCATTTTATTAGCTAAAAGTTTTAAAGCATAGTTAATAAGAATAGAAGGATTGGGGTACCTGCCTGGCTCAGTTGGTGGAGTGTGTGACTCTGGATCTCAGAGTTGTGAGTTCGAGTCCCACATTGGGTATAAAGATTACTCAAAAATAAAATCTAAAAAAAAAAAAAAAAAGGACTATTCTAGTTTAGGGAAAAATGTTATGTGTGACACTCAAGTTCATGTTTTGACTCTCAAGACTGTATTTGAAGTGATTGTGGTTATTTTCACATCTGTGGTTAATTCCTTGGCTATTTCCTGTCATTATCCCGGCTTTCTATGGCAATCTCTAATTTAGTAAGTTATTAGTTTACAGTAGCTCACTGTAGAAAAGTCAGTTGTAATCAGGTTATCTGCAGCAAGTTTGTGAGCTCCATCAGTAGACCCTCAGGGATTCTGTTTCCAGGGATTCTTCTTGCTTAGAACATACAAAAGTTGCCCTGGGGCAGGTGGAGCTCGTTAGTCTAGCAGAGGTCCTTCTAGGCTGGTCATCATTCAAGGCAGCTCTTCATTCAGACATGTGGGTGGTACTACCCACTCAACCAGTAACTGGAACCCTCTTGCATCTTTAATAATGCTTAAGAAATATGGAGTGACTTTCTTTACAGGGATTCCTACAGTATTATCACTATGGATAAGAAGACTTTTGCTTGTTCTGTTGGTACCTGGAGAGCACCCACCTCAAAAAAATCCTACAAAATTGTGATTTAAATGTAGTGTGGGATTTTCCACAAAGATCGCATGTTATACACTGAATGCAATGGCGGAAACCATCTGCTAAATATCTCTGTGGTAGGTTCAGTTGATGGAAAACTCCAGAAAGAATCGAAACATGAAAAGCCCAGTTTCAGATTGGTAGGTCTGGTTTCTTATACATACATTAGCCTTTTCCCCAAATGTGCCTTGAAATCAACAAAATATTGTATAAACTGCAATTAAAAACCTCTGAAAAGGTCGTATTTGCTTCCACTTGAACTTATCATAATGCTTTGCTAGAAAATTACCAAAACTCTGAAATTGTCCATGATTTATCTTATTTAGTATTTGTATTTTTATCTGGGTTTTAGGGGGATATTGTATATTTTTATATTTGTGTCTACCCTTTTTTCCTTCTCTTTCAAATCTCCATTTCTCACCCCATTGTATACCCTCACAGCTGTGAAAATAGCTAATTTGCTTTATACTGTCATACATTGATGCCACCTTACAATAAACTTAAAATATAACTTTTAAGTGTTCATTAGAGATGGCCATCAGGTTTTTAGTGATATGTTAAAAGGTCATTTTGATACAGAAGTATCTCTGTAGTTATAGGGAGTGAAGCCTAAGAAGTCTGCAAAGGGATGTAAAGACTGGGCAGCTTTTATGTCATTTATTACTAGGATCTAGTATTGGTGAGTGTTTTCTAGCCTTCTGTGGAATTTTTGGGTAAAACTTCCAAATCCCTTAATATCCTTGTTACGGTTGGGGAGGGGTGTCTTAGAATTTTAATATTTCGGGTTTGCCTCGCTCTCACATTTGTTCCTCTTGCCTAAGTAAATACTGATTTAATTCTAAGTTACTCTTATATAGCTTTGCATTTGCTATTTCAAAAAGTTTCTGATGGGTGTGAAATTTTGAATAGTATTAGCACTGCAGTCATTTCAAAACACTCCCCAGCTTTCACTCCCACTACTCAGACTTTTCCCTTTTTAAATTTAGATCAAAAGATTGGTGTATTTAGTGCAGAAATGAGACAAAAATAGTGGTGATGTTATGTGAAGCAAGACTGCCCGTAGAAACGTGGACTAAGTAGTATGGTGAGATGAAAGATGTTTCTGACCCTCAGCTTTGATTATATGCATAGAGAAATGCTGGAGCATCACAGATTTAGGGCTGCTGAGAGTATCCCCTTTTGGATAATTCAGGGTGATGGGAAAGGTATCTGTGAAATTAGTGCCAGCCACAGCTCACTTTATTTAACAAATGTTCTTTCTACGCAAAGTTACTCCATAAACCTTTGCAGTAAGCATGTGCTTAAATCCTCAAAGCAGATGTTGCTTATAGTTAATTGTCTTTGACGTCTTTGGTCATTAAACACTAGAAGTAAAATTATCTTAATCACGAGGCTCAATGATTTTAACTTTTAATGACTGAAAATTATATACTTTTTGGACACACTAATGAGTGTTCTTTATTTTCTTATAAATAAACTGACCTAAGGCTTCACATTGAATATTAACATATAAAATTGGTAATATTTAATTGTCAGAATTGTTTGGCCACTATAATTTAACATTATTTAATAAGGGATAAACTTTTATGTGTTAGGAATGTAAGTTCAAGTAAAGGAAAAGATAAGAACTGGGGGAAGTTTTTAAAACATGAGAGTATTATTTACTTAAGTCTAACATGGAATGTGTGCATAGGAACATATGTATTTGCATTTCTTTATAAATGTTTTCTCTTAATATTCTGCTTTTTTTTTTTATAACTAGGAATATCGTTCAGAAAAATCTCTTGAAGAACTGAGTAAACTTATGCCACCAG